>NW_025052196.1:0-11199 GCF_019279795.1 Protopterus annectens | reverse complement strand
TACAACTATTGGTACTGTTTTAACAGAAAGAAAGGACATTGTGGGGTCTTTACCACTAGAAAAATTACTAATTGGTATCGGTGACTGGCAGTTTGGGATGTTCTATAACTTAGTTATGGGTGGATTGATTGCCCCTAATGTGAGACAGAACACTGTTTGTACTTGAGTCATTGGGTCCTTGTACGTAGGCAGCACTAATTCTAACAATGATTCAGTGGACATTGAAACACTGCAGTTCTGCCCAAAGCAGCTTTCTTGGGATCATGTCATCTGCATTCCCAAAGAGTAGGAATGAGGATTAGGACTCTTTCCTTAGCTCTTACTTCTTAGCAACTGTCTCACTGCAAAGATTGGGTCATTTGTGCTGCATCCTGATCCGAATACGAACTGCTCATCGCCCTTATTACGTTGTACTTCCCTGCGTATCTATATGAGTCACCCTCTCCATAACTGTCATGTAAGGTGACAGCAGTATGATAACTCTGTATGGATCACAGTTGTGGATGTCCCATTTGTTCTTATTAACTGGCACAAGTATGATTCCTCGACACTCACCTGGAGTATGCCTTTCTCTCCACACTGCTACAAGTAGCTGCAGGAGCCAGTTCTGCCCTACCTGAGCCAGCATCTATAAAATATCGACTGTGACCTCTACTGAGCCTGCTGCTTTCCCTGACTTAATTTCCCTTAGTGAAATTCTTACTTTTTCTAGGGTGGTAACCTATTTGTACAGTAGCCTGTTTCTGGGGACGTACAACATCTGTGGGGTTAATGTGATTGTTAAGCTGCTGTATGCACTCCCTCAGTCTCCCTTTGATGTCCTGTGGAATGGTGAGCTTGTTGTTTTTGCCAGCCGTTATGAAGTATTTGTCAGTTTTCATTATCTGGATGTATTGGCCTTGCAATGTGCTGTAGTGTCTTTGCGACAACTACAGCGTCTCTTTGCAGTAGTTGGTAGAGTGCCTCCAATGCCCTTTTCTGCAACTCCTTCCTTACCTTGTTCGTCAACCTCCATTCTTTCCTACGCTGGGTGGTCAGTCCAATCACCCACTCTTGCTACACTCTGTATTTCTTTCATGGAGATCCCGGACTGCTGCATCACACCACACATTTTCCTTATGTACCTTATACATGGACAGGCCACAACTCTGTTCAGTAGTCCTGACACATGCTGATTTAAGGTACTGCCTTTCTTCCTGTAGACCTATTTCCACCTCTTAGGGAGGTGGAGGCATGAATGAATACTTGAACTGTCATACTTGAACTGTCATAATTTATCTCCAGTCAACTTCCCAGTCTTCACCCTGGTCTCTGACCTTAGCATCCTATTTGCCCACTGCTTGCAGCTGATTGTGGAAACCAGTAGTTTATGCTGTGGGCCACCTGTTCCACTGAGGAAGGCTATGCAATCTATGTTCATTACCCAGTACCGTTCCTCACCAAGGTAATTTTACCTGAGTTGGATATAGGCCACTTGTGTCCGTGAATTTGTGACTCTCTTAATGAAGCATGTGCTGGCTACTATCAAGCCATTTGCAAGACAGAAGTCTAGAACGGCCTCTCTGTTATTCCTGTTGCCCCACCAATGTGGAGCCAGGCAGTCCTGATTTCCTTTTCTGTCATAATATGGTTCATAGGTTGGTACTACTCTAGCAGCCCTAGGGCCTATACAAGCCTAGCCATAAGAATTCCCTGGCTATTTCTTCCCAGAATATTTACTTCCCTGGTCCCTGTCTAACAGGTTGACTGACGTGATCCCTGGGGTGAATTTTCTATCTACCATCCAATCGTCAAGGTTCCTTTTGAAGAGGGCCAGATAGGCGCTCAGCTTGACATGTATGGGCAGTCTATTCCAGAGTATGGGGAGTCTCTGAGTCAGGAACCTATCCCTCCAGCATGTTTTGTTCATTGTGATGACAAGGTTTAGATACCTGAAGTGCGTGGCTCTGAGGGATTGGGATTTCTTTCAGTGTAGCATGTCCAACAGCACTGGGTTTGACATGACCTTGTATGTTAAGCAGAGATCACCTCTAAGTAGGTGATATGTGACAGAGTATAACTGGAGTATTTTTAGACAGTCAGCATAGGGCATCTGCTTTAGGCCTGTGATTCTTTTAGTGAGGTGTTTCTGTGGCCTTTCCAGTTGTTGCAGATGTCTTGTGAGGTACATACTAAATGGGTCTAATGAGGGATGAGTACAGTGGGACAATGACCTCCTTTTTTCTGGATGAAAAGCCCTTCGTGATGAGGTGTGCCACATAGAAGGATTTCCTGACTGTTGTGGCTATGTGGTTATCGAAGGTGAGACCACTGTCCGCCTGTGTCCCTAAGTCCCTTATCACACTTTCGGTGTTTAGTGTACTGCCACTTATGTGGTAATTCATGGGTACATGGTTTTTCCCAAAGGGGATAACTATACATTTCTTGGCATTGAGCTTGAGCCCATGGCTCTGGCACCAAGCATCTGTTTCTGGAAGGCCCTTTTGTAGAATATTCACATCATTTGTGGATTCAATAATGGCTCCCAGTTTGCAGTCATCTGTGAACTTTGTTAGCCAGAGTCTCTTAGTGCTGGCCTGTACTTCAGAGAAGTAGATGCCAAACAAAAGTGGTCCCAGGACTGAACCCTGAGGTACTTCGCTTGTCACTTGTCTGGAGCTGGATTTCTGAGTCGGCTACATTTACAGTGATGGTTCTGTCAGTAAGCCAGTTGGCAACCCATCAAGTGACGTAGGGATTAATGCCCAGCTTAGTAAGTTTATCTATGATTCCAGAGTGGGGGATGGTGTCAAAGGTCTTGGCGAGGTCCAGATAGGCTGTGTGGACCGCCTTACCCTCATCCACCACTCTGGAGACTCTTCTTCGATCAGGTTGAGGAAGCAAGATTGGCCCTTTACGAAACCAAACTGGGTGGGGTCCAGAGTCTGAAGGTTGCCAATGTCTTTGTTTATAAGTTCTATGATAATGCATTCCATGGCTTTGCAGATCAGGCTCATCAGACTGATGGGACGATAGTTCCTGGGATCCAAGGTGGATCCCCCCTTGTGGAGTGGGATAACTGTAGCTGTGCGCCACTCATTTGGCATGAAGCCTGAGGTGAGGCTATGATTAAACATGACACTTAGGTGAGGTGCCAGTTCATTTTGTAGTTCATGTAGTACACAGCCCGGGATGTCATCTGGTCCCATGAATGCTGTATTCTTAGCTTTGGAGAGTGTGTTTTTTTACCTGTGTGACCGTGTGTACCTGAAATTGGCAATCTTTTGGTACTGAGATGGGCCTTTTAGGGGGTGAGATGGGGGTGAAGTTGGCACTGAATCAATCTGCCAGGATATTGGCAATATCCTTGGGATCAGTATATTTAATGCCATTCTGCTGTAGCTCAGAGCAGATCTGAGCATTGTCATTTAGATTCTTGACATAACTATAGAATGCCTTGTGGTTGTCCTTGGAATCTTTGGCAATTTTATTTTCATAACTAGCTTTGGAGGATTTCATGAGGGATCTCAGCTTCTTACTGAGGCTGGTAAGGGAGTTTTTTGCATCCTGGAATTTTCCTCTTTTCTGCAACATTTTCTTCCTTCTGTTGTATAGTTTGTTTATGGCAGGGATCCACCAGATTAGTTTCCTTTTTTTTTGGAAGAGACCGTCTTGGCTCTGTTTGGAATGGCATGATTCATGCACGAGTGGATGTGCTCGTGCAGTGCCTTAGTGTAGGATTCAGCAGTCAAACTTCCAGTTCCCGTCTGCATGGGTGTCATGAAGTTTGTCACTTCTGACTTGAGTAGCATGAAGATGGCTTTGGAGAAGTTTTTTATGGAAGTTTCCCAACTGGGGGGTGGGGGTGGGATGTGGACATCAAGAGTGATTAGCTTATGGTCAGACCTGACTATCGAGGGGGTGACCACTGGTGTGGAGCATCGATCTCCCATGTTGGTAATGACCAGGTCTAGGATATTTGAGCCACTGGTGGGACTATAGACTAGTTGGTCCAGGGCACTGGAATTTATGAATTCCAAGAACCGTTGGGCAAAGGTGTTGGTACCCGAGTAGTTTTCCCAATTAATGGCAGGGTAGTTGAAATCACCCAGTATTAGTGTGTTTGGTTGTATCTTAATATTATCTAGTATGTTTAGAAATGTGTAGTGAGAATCTTGGGGCATGGTGGGGGATCTGTAGCAAGCTACAATTTGGATTGCAGTCTTACCTAGTGTTAGTTGCACCTGTAGAATTTCAGATGCATTGTGTTGGGCAACTAGCCTGGAGGTGTGAGTATCCTTGGTGAATATGGACACTCCTCCACCTTTAGTGCTTCGGTCCTGGTTTGGTGGCCGGAAAGTGTGGTAAGAGTTGTAGCCTGGTATTGCAGGGGTGCTCTCTGGAGCCTTGAACCAGGTCTCAGTTTCTGCACAGATATTGATGGTCTCCATTTTTAGGAGTGCCTCGAGAGAGTGCATTTTGAGGTTTAGACTTCTAGCATTGAGTAGCATTACCTTCAGATTTTGCATGCTTGTACCTGTTACGGTGGTGGTTTTGTCCTTTGAGCCTTGCCTAAAAAAGGCACTATAGGAGTGGCAAGTGCCTTAGCCAGTAACCTGAATCCCAGGGGCGACAGGCGCAGACCATCTCTGGCAAAGCACCGTGGTTTGTCAATCATGTCGTCCCAGGCAGACAGATATTAGATCCCCTTTGAATGACACCAGAAGCTTAGACAATTGTTGAAGTCAATCATTTTGTCCTTATACTGTGGTATCATTCTGGGCGAAGACAGGATACAGCTCAGGGCTAGGGTCATACCTGCCTGGGCCACATGATCCGAGAGCTCTTCCGTGTCTGTTTTCATGTAGTCCAGGGAGGTACTTCTCAAGTCATTCACTCCAACATGGGCAATGACAGAATCATATTTGTACTTGTGGAGTGACTTGAGTGCATGCATTATGTGGCAGATCCTGGCACCCGACAGGCAGCTGACAGTAATTTTCTCCTTGTTCAGCCTGGTGAGTGTGACATCAGTGTGCCTGACTATAGAGTTACCTATGACTAAAGTGTTGGATATGTCATCTTGCCTTAGGGGCTGTTTGATGGCACACTGGTGTTTTGAGATATTTGTCACTTGGGTTGTGATTGGTGTTTGTTTGCATTTCAGCTTTGGAGGTCCTTGTTGCTTGACTTTCAAGTCACCCATTCATGATGTCCTGCTTTATCTAGTAGGTCCTGCAAACTGATGTCTGGCTGCACTCTTTGGCTTACTGTCTCAACACAGCAGTGGGACATAGGATGAGATTATGAGTACTGCACTAGCATTACACTGGAGTCTGATTGGCATGAGTCTGTCACTTAGTCTAACAGTATCCCTCACTGCCTTCTGAACCTTTTCTCTTACCACAATTCACAGAGCATTTCTAGACTGTTCTCCTACAGAGAACTAAAATGTGGATCCCAAGCCAAGTACCTTGGCTGCACTGCCCTTCCATCTTGTCCCCTGGAAACAGTGGATGACCATCCTCCATTGCATCATGTTAATCATTACCAAATTGCGTCCTGTCAGTGAACCTACAGTGAGTAGCAATTAACAGGTCATTTTTTGCAGGTTCGTTGGTTATGCATTCAGCTGTAGCTCAACACAGCTGCCAAAGATAACCCAGAATGGGTAACTACAGACGGGCTGTCCATTAGCTTATTGACATATTGCTGCTGAGTTTTATGGGAGGCACCCAGCCAATAGGGGGCACATATACGCTTTATGGAGTGCATTCAAACATTGCCCTATTCTTTGTTTTTGGTAGTGGATGAAAGTTAACAGGAGTAAGCAGTAAAATTGCTATTTAACACCTATCTTTGTTTGCACCAAAAAAGGAAGCATGGGGATATCTTAAAATGAAGAAATATCTTGCAAATATATACTGAGGGTAGAAGACACTCTAAATGTGCAGTGAGAACCATGCACATGATCAAGGGTAATAGCTGTTCTTCCCAACTGTTCTTGCCCAGCTGTCATCAGTGATTAGAAACACCGATGCCAGGTTGTTATACATGATTTGATGGACCTACGGTGATACTGCAGAAGAAAGACATTTCCAGTGGTGCTTCATACGATTTTAGTAATGCATTACAACTGAACAGTATGCAGAAATACACAGCAGTGGCTTCACTTCATCAAACATGTTCCAGATAAGGGGTGCATGTCTATGCATTCATTGTCAAGAAGAAGAATTTCTCAAAGTGTGCATACCTGACATTTGACATTGTGCCATAACTGTGCCATAAACTGTACCTGGAAGCCACGGTGATACTGCAATGTGGTCTGATGCAGAGAGAAGGGGAGTTCTGATGACTGCACTTTAGTATATTACTCACTTGTATAAAAGTGCCACAGTATGGTGTGAACAATAGTGTCACCCATAATGCCTGCCAGCCATTTGTTGACATGCCTTACTTTATGTGATTTTCATAAACAATCTGGTATTCCTGTAAGGAAACCAGTAATGTGAATTCTGATGGTATAGTGGAATAATAATTGCAGAAATATGGCTCTCCATTTGATTGTAGCTACTTTCTGGTGAGCTGTCTATGCTTAAATGTAACTGTTTGGTGATAGCAGAACTAGGTAGATGGTAAGATAGCTGAAAGGTGTGTATCTACATAATTGCTCTGGATACTAACTTTACAGAATGTCTTGTCTTTGTTTCTATGCCTTATTGCTCCCATGGGATGTTTGTTAATTCGATGGCTTGTAAGTACTTTGATGTTTTACCTCAGCTATTTAAAACCTAAAGTTTGCCATTTGCACCATTTTTTTTAATGAAGCCAAAGCCATACCCAGCCCTGTTATACATAGTATTTGGTGTTTGTGTATAATCCTACAAACTATTGACAGCTGTTGATGTTCCTGGGATAAAGGGCCTCTCATGCTGGATCCCTGCTTTAAGAACTAAATTCATATGATAATTGAATTGCAACAGTCAGGATTACAGACAAAAATGACTGTTGTGTAAAACCATACTGTTGGAGGTAGTCTGGTTTATATAACTTCTTGGAGAAAAGTGTTAATTTCTGTATATTGATGAATTTGAAAAGCATGTTGTGATAACCTGCACAAGAAAACAATTTTGAGAGAGAGCAAGAACAATGTGCACACTGTAACAGCGAGAGTAGGCACTGCATAGCATGAAGTACAGAATATAGTGACTTGCTTCAAAAACATCATAGCAGCAATGAATATGTGCACACAACAGCAGTAGTAACTACAAATAGGACACATCACTGGCATGCCTAATGGATAAAAATGCGAATATCTATATCAAACAAAGCTCCTCATTAGCACTCTTCAAGAAAAATCTTGATGATTAGATGGGAAATAGGAAATTCACCCCGGGAATCACCTTTGTGGCTTTGCTCGACAGTGGCACAGGAAAATAATTTTCTTGGGTGGCAAAAGCCAGGGTACCTTTTTGGCTAGGGTTGTATAGGCCCCAGGGCCGATAGCCTAGTACATACCTATGAACCTATGAACCTATGAGGACTGCAATTATGTGTAAGGCAAATATGAATATTAATTTTGCTTAGAGTATGAATTTGCAGTCATAGCTAACTCTGTCAGTGGCCCAGATTAATTATCTGTATATGTTACGGGCATGTTCAGATGAGCGCTAAAGCATATTTCTACCATGACGTCCTATGAAAGTGCTATTCAGATGATAGCAGTAAGGACAGAGATGAGGGAACAGTTTCAGAGGCACACCTGGCTGACTGCAAGCAACTCTGTTTGATGTGTATTGTCATTCAAATTAGCTGAACCTAGCAGAGCAAGAAATGTGAAACTCTTTTAGCTGAGGGTGGGAATATGGGAGGAGTAAGTTAGAAAAAAACTGAAGCAGATCAAAGTTGAATGTCTATAAATAAACTCTGTTATCTCAGCAATGAGCTGGCAGTTCTGGAAGATTTTTTCACAGAATGTGGAATACATGGGAAGGAAACACATTTGTAAAAGGCAGTGTGTGACAGTAAATTATACTCTTACTGAGGCCTGCCAAACTTAACTGCTCTTTCCTCTTCTTCCATTCTAAGTGAATGGAAGTCTTATATGACAGCCCAACTATGGGCACTGTATTCTCAGAAACAGTGGACTCACAGTGTATTTGGGGAAGATAAGACCACAAAGTCTCATCAGCATATCTGCCCCCAGGAGGTCAGTCAGGGTTACAAACTTAATAAAATTAGTAGTAACTACTTCTATCTGGTGCATACAGGTTTGCAATGAGCCAAACTTAAGGAAAAGTTAAAAAAAATATATCTTTTTAAATGGTTTTCCCTTAGTGGTCCTTTAAGTTAATATGGAGACAGTGTTCTGGAAGAAATACTTTTTTTCTCACACATCGGTAAGCATATCTTCAGTATCAGCTTTCCGATCCATAAATTTTGTTTCTGCTTTTGTGCTATTTTGCCTAATATCCCATAACTGCTTGCTGTTTTCTCTACTGACTCCCACTGGCAGCTAATTCAAGTGCTTCAATGTACTGTCTTGTTCCTCCCCCTAAAGTTAACAATACTCCCCCCGTGGCAGAGCAGGCAGATTTCAGAAGTCTGGTTTAATTTGTTTTCCTGCTGTAGTGGTTTGGCAGAACATCTGTGACAGACATACCTGCTATTTGCATAGTTGCCGAAGTCTTTGCATATTTGCCAAAGTCTTGTCAATCCCAAAACAAACAGTAGACATGCCACAAAGTATGGGAATCATTTCCAAAAATTGCTCATGATTGAGTGAATGCTTGATTAGTAGGGTTTGTGTTTGCTTGCATCTCCAGAGTGTCAAACTCAACTGTATGTCTTTAATAATGTTTCCGGTTTTATTGCGAGCAGACCTAACGAATGGGGAAAAATCTCTGCATTCTGTGATTTTCTGTGCACTTGAGAGCTATGCTCAACCGTGTTTTAATGTCAGTTATTCCATCGCTTCACTGCAGCATGTTAAGCTGCCATGGAGCGGGGACTGAAATAAAACTAATGGTTGTTAATGTGTTATGCTGGCTCAGCAGTTTTGCTGTTTACCCAGTGTAAAATACATAAATAAATAAAAAACGAACAGGATGTGTGTGTCTCACTTTGTCTGAGTGTGTGTGTATGACTGCATGACAGAACGAGTGTGAGATTGATGCATGAATGCACCTGCTTGACCGAAAACTTTTTTAGCAACATTTTTCTTTTATTTTCCCCCTTTTTTGCTTACAGTGGACACAGATTTCTTGGTATTCTTTATAGATCCGCACGTGCGCATGTGTCTGTCATTTCTCTCAATGTCTTAGCACAAAAATTATGGGCAATAGCTATGAACTTCTTAGTGCAAGAAATCTGGATACAGCAAAACAAACTGGGGGTACAAAATGACCAAAAATAGGAAAATAATTTAAATATTGTTCTTATAAACTTATAAGGTTGCTAGAATAACAAGGCTTTTTGACATACATTTTTCTGAAGGATTTCAATTCTGAAACTTAAATGTATGTCATTAATTAGTGACTTCTATCCTCAGATCATTCCATTGTTTTGACTGAAAACCACATATTTTATGAGGAACAGACTAAAAATATGAGCTTAAAATCTGGACAAGCTGTAAAAATCTGGACAGCTGAGACGTATCTGGACAAAGCCAAAAATAATGTGGTGACAAAGCCCCAAAAAATAGGGTTACATTTTAATTATTGCTCTTATAGGCTTTGAAAGTTGCTAGAATAACATTTTTTTTGTTACCCCGCACTTTCTGAAAGATATGACCACTGAAACTTAAATGCTTGTCATTATTTCATGAATTCAGTCTTCACTTACTTGCCACAAAACCCAGAAAAACACAAATTGTAAGAGAAGCAGAACAAAAATCTGAGGCAGAAATCAGGACATTCTGCTAAAACCCGGACAGTTGAAAGATATGGTGAACATGTATGTGTTTGTGAGTGCGTGTGTGTGTTTGAGCCTTTTCTGCTGTTATGGGTGGTAGTAAGCTTTTGACTTTGGGGTTGTAGTTAAATTACATCTAATCTTCCACCTGTTGTGCCATAGATTGTCAGCACAAAATAATGAGAAAAAATTAAGTTTCGGGCTTATGTAGCTATGATGACAAATACAACTCATATCTTTCAAACTTTTAGTGCAAGAAATCTGGAGAAAGCCTGCCATAATGGTGGGAGAAAGGCTCAAAAATAGGGACATATCGTAAATGTTGCTTTTATAAACTTAAAAAGTTGCCAAAATAACACAATATTAGAAACATGATAATTGACTAGAGTAGCACAGTCTGAGTAAAATATTTACTTCTAATGGTGTGTACCAGTCAGTGATATGGAGCCTCACAATTTCTTTTTAATTTCTGCAAATCTTTTGGATTTCTAATACCATGATGGGAATGGTCCCCATTCCTATGTCAAAGTATGATTAAAGTTCATGAAATTAGTACTGTTTCCATATTTTATGTCAGCTAGAAGTGCTCTTTGCAGCACCTGCAATGTGCCTGATAAAAACTCCTTTTGCATTTCGTGTGTAGCTACATGTATTGGTAATGTAAGACCCGTTGCTCCTACTACTATCGGAGCTGTCTGGCTATCTTTCTTCCACATTGCTGTTGCTTCTGCCTGCAAATTGTGATATCTTATGAATTTGTGTCTCGCTGTACGCAAGACACTGTAGTCAGTGGGTGGCGTGATTTCAGTGATCAATGGTACTTTTGTCTTCTTTTCCTGGACCACTATATCCAGTTTTCTAGCATTTGTTTTTTGAACTGTTGATAATGGGTGATCCCATATGATGTAGACTTAATCATTTTCTATGATTCTGTCTGGCTCATGTTTCCAGTGTTTTTCAGCTACTTCAGTATTGTAATGTTTACACAATCCCCAGTGCAACAGTCTTGCCACATTAATATGCCTTTCAGTATACAGTCCTTCTGCCATTAGTAAGTATATCACAACCAGCAATGAGGTGTGTGACTGTTTCCAATTCTGTTTTACAAAACCTACATTTTTCTGTTTCTCCCACATGTTCAATGGACTTTGTAAACCAACGTGTACATAGCTCACTTTCTTAGGCCGCCAATAGTAACCTTTCATCTTTTGGTTTGAATTTGCGTCTCCTTAACCATTCCTGCATTCGTTCCTAATCCACATTAAGTTCTTCCAGGAGTTTTCTATACCTGCAACTATATTTATGCAT
>NW_025052195.1:0-11364 GCF_019279795.1 Protopterus annectens | reverse complement strand
AAAAAAAAAAAAGAGCCACAACTTCCAGCTAGATAGTATTCAATGCAAGACAAATAAAGCAGTTTATATACCGTATTAATTGAAAAAAGTACAGATAAAGATTAACTTAAACTCACTAATACATCCAGTTGATTGCAGGTAGGTCTTAGCCAACCAAAGCTCCGAGTTTAAGCAGAAAATAATCCAAAATGTAAAACTTATATAAAGTAAAAACCGAATGTCCATGAAGTGAACTACCCCACTTATAACTGGCCATGCAGGAATTCTAACAAACACTAAATTCTAACAACCATTAACTGAGAAGACAGAGCCAACTCTTCCAGATAGATAGTATTCAATGCAACACAAATAAATCAATTTAAAGCTGTATTATTTGAAAAAAGTGCAGATAAAGATTTACTTATATTCAATTATATGTCCAGTTGATTGCAGGTAGGTCTTAACCGGCCAAAGCTCAGAGGTTAAGCGGAAAATAACCCATAATGTACCACTTATATAAGGCAGAAACCAAATATCAATGAAGTGAACTACCCCGACTTATCACTGGCTATGCAGGAATTCTAAGAAGCACTAAATTCTAATAAGCATTAACTGAAAAAACAGAGCCACAACTTCCAGCTCGATAGTATTCATGCAACACAAATAAATCAATTTAAATGCTGTATTATTTGAAAAAAGTGCAGATAAAGATTTACTTAAATTCACTTATATGTCCAGTTGATTGCAGGTATGTCTTAGTCGGCCAAAGCTCAGAGTTTAACCAGAAAATAATCCAAAATGTATCACTTATATAAGGCAGAAACTGAATATCAATGAAGTCAACAACCCCCACTTATCACTTCCTATGCAGGAATTCTAACAAAAATTAAACTCTAACAAGCATTAACTGAAAAAACAGAGCCACATCTTCCAGCTAGATAGTATTCAATGCAACACAAAAAAAAAAACAATTTTAATGCTGTATTATTTGAAAAAAGTGCAGATAAGGATTTACTTAAATTCACTGTTACATCCAGCTGATTGCAGGTAAGTCTTAACCTGCCAAAACTCAAAGTTTAAGCAGAAAATAATCCGAAATGTACCACTTATATAAGCAGAAAACGAATATCAATGAAGTAAACAACCCCCACTTATCCCTTCCTATGCAGGAATTCTAACAAGAACTAAATTCTAAAAAGCATTAACTGAAAAAAAAAACAGAGCCAAAACTTTCTGCTAGAAAGTAATGAATGCAACACAAATAAATCAATTTAAATGCTGTATGATTTGAAAAAAGTGCAGATAAATATTTACTTAAATTCAGTGTTACTTCCAGTAGATTGCAGGAAGGTCTTAGCTGGCAAAAGCTCAGACTTTAAGCAGAAAATAATCCAAAATGTACCACTTATTTAAGGCAGAAACCGAATATCAATGAAGTAAACTACTCCCACTTATCACTGGCTATGCAGGAATTCTAACAAGCATTAAGTTCTAACAAGCATTAACTTGAAAAACAGAGCCACAACTTCCTGCTAGAAAGCAATCAATAAAACACAAATCAATCAATTTAAACACTGTATAATTTGACAAAAGTACAGATAAAGATAGACTTAAATTCACTTATGCGTCCACTTGATTTCAGGTAGGTCTTAGCCAGCAAAAGCTCAGAGGATAAGCAGAAAATAATCCAAAATGTACCACTTATATTAGGCAGAAGCTGAATATCAAAAAAATGAACTATCCCCACTTATCACTGGCTATGCAGGAATTCTAACAAGCAATATCTGAAAAAACAAAGCCACAACTTCCAGCTGGATAATACTCAATGCAACACAAACAAATCAATTTAAATGCTGTATTATTTCAAAAAAGTGCAGATAAAGATTGACTTAAATTCACTTATGCATCCATTCTATTGCAGGCAGGTCTTAGCCAGCAAAAGCTCAGAGTTTAAGCAGAAAATGAACCAAAATGTACCACTTACGTAAGGCAGAATCTGAAAATCAAAGAAGTGAACTACCCCCACTTATCACTGCCTATGCAGGAATTCTAACAAGCACTAAATTCTAACAAGCATTAACTGAAAAAACAGAGCCACAACTTCCAGCTAGATAGTATTCAATGCAAGACAAATAAAGTAATTTAAATGCTGTATTATTTTAAAAAGTACAGATATTGATTTACTTAAATTCACTTATACGTCCAGTTGATTGCAGGTAAGGCTTAGCCAGTCAAAGCTCAGAGTTTAAGCAGAAAATAATCCAAAATGTACCACATATATAAGGCAGAAACCAAATATCAATGAAGTGAACTACCCCCACTTATCACTGGCTATGCAGGAATTCTAACAAGCATTAAATTCTATCAAGCATTAACCGAAAAACAAAGAGCCACAACTTCCAGCTAGATAGTATTCAATGCAAGACAAATAAAGCAATTTATATACTGTATTAATTGAAAAAAGTACAGATAAAGATTAACTTAAACTCACTAATACATCCAGTTGATTGCAGGTAGGTCTTAGCCAACCAAAGCTCCGAGTTTAAGCAGAAAATAATCCAAAATGTACCACTTATATAAAGTAAAAACCGAATATCCATGAAGTGAACTACCCCACTTATAACTGGCCATGCAGGAATTCTAACAAACACTAAATTCTAACAACCATTAACTGAGAAGACAGAGCCAACTCTTCCAGATAGATAGTATTCAATGCAACACAAATAAATCAATTTAAAGCTGTATTATTTGAAAAAAGTGCAGATAAAGATTTACTTATATTCAATTATATGTCCAGTTGATTGCAGGTAGGTCTTAACCGGCCAAAGCTCAGAGGTTAAGCAGAAAATAACCCATAATGTACCACTTATATAAGGCAGAAACCAAATATCAATGAAGTGAACTACCCCGACTTATCACTGGCTATGCAGGAATTCTAACAAGCACTAAATTCTATTAAGCATTAACTGAAAAAACAGAGCCACAGCTTCCAGCTCGATAGTATTCATGCAACACAAATAAATCAATTTAAATGCTGTATTATTTGAAAAAAGTGCAGGTAAAGATTTACTTAAATTCACTTATACATCCAGTTGATTGCAGGTAGGTCTTAGCCGGTCAAAGCTCAGAATTTAAGCAGAAAATAATGCAAAATGTACCACTTATATAATGCAAAAACCGAGTATCAATGAAGTCAGCAACCCCCACTTATCATTTCCTAAGCAGGAATTAAAATAAGAACTAAACTCTAACAAGCATTAACTGAATAAATAGAGCCACAACTTTCAGCTAGATAGTATTGAATGCAACACAAATAAATCAATTTAATTGCTGTATTATTTGAAAAAAGTGCAGATAAGGATTTACTTAAATTCACTGATACGTCCAGTTGATTGCAGGTATGTCTTTGCCTGCCAAAGCTCAAAGTTTAAGCAGAAATTAATCTAAAATATACCACTTATATATGGCAAAAAATGAATATCATTGAAGTGAACTACCCCCGCTTATCACAGGCTATGCAGGAATTCTAAAACCCATTAATTACTAACAAGCATTAAAAAAAACAGAGCCACAACTTCCAGCTAGATAGTATTCAATGCAATACAAA
This sequence comes from Protopterus annectens, assembly GCF_019279795.1. Lineage (NCBI taxonomy): Eukaryota > Metazoa > Chordata > Ceratodontiformes > Protopteridae > Protopterus > Protopterus annectens. The sequence continues at coordinate 7,778 of NW_025052195.1, read as the reverse complement.
TAAATCAATTTAAATGCTGAATTATTTGAAAAAAGTGCAGATAAATATTTACTTAAATTCAATGTTGCATCCAGTTGATTGCAGATATGTCTTAGCCGGCCAAAGCTCAGAGTCTAAGCAAATATAATCCAAAATGTTCCACTTATATAAGGCAGAAACCGAATATCAATGAAGTGAACAACCCCCACTTATCACTGGCTATGCAGGAATTCTAACAAGCACTAAATGCAAAAACAGAGCCACAACTTCCAGCGAGATATAACTCAGTGCAACACAAAGTAATCAATTTAAATGCTGTATTATTTGAAAAAAGTGCAGATAAAGATTTACTCACATTCACTTATATGTCCAGTTGATTTCTGGTAGGTCTTAGCCGGCCAAAGCTCAGAGTTTAAACAGAGAATAATCCAAAATGTACCACTTATATAAGGCAGGAACCGAATATCAATGAAGTGAACTACCCCTACTTATCAATGGCTATGCAGGAATTCTAACAAGCACTAAATTCTAAGAAGCATTAACTGAAAAAAACAGAGCCACAACTTCCAGCTAGATAATATTCAATGCAACACAAATAAATCTATTTAAATGCTGTATTATTTTAAAAAAGTGCATTTAAAGATTTACTTAAATTCATACATACATCCAGCTGATTGCAGGTAGGTCTTAGCCGGCCAGAGCTCAGAGTTTAAGCAGAAAATAATCCGAAATGTACCACTTATATAAGGCAGAAACCGAATATCAATGAAGTGAACTACCCCCACATATCACTGGCTATGCAGGAATTCATACAAGCACTATATTCTAAGAAGCATTAACTGAAAAAAACAGAGCCACAACTTCCAGCTAGATAATATTCAATGCAACACAAATAAATCAATTTAAATGCTGTATTATTTGAAAAAAGTAAAGATAAAGATTTATTTAAATTCACTTATACATCCAGTTGATTATCAGTAGGTCTTAGCCAGCCAAAGCTCAGAGTTTAAGTTGAAAATAATCCAAAATGTCCCACTTATATAAGGCAGAAACCGAATATCAGTGAAGTGAACTAACCCCACTTATCATTGGCTATGTAAGAATTCTAACAAGCACTAAATTCTAACTAGCATTAACTGAAAAAATAGAGCCACAACTTCCAGCTAGGTAGTATTCAATGCAACACAAATAAAGCAATTTACATACTGTATTATTTGAAAAAAGTGCAGGTAAAGATTAACTTAAACTCACTAATACATCCAGTTGATTGCAGGTATGTCGTAGCCAGCGAAAGCTCAGAGTTTAAGCAGAAAATAATCCAAAATGTACCACTTATATAAAGAAAAAAATGAATATTCAGGAAGTGAACTACACCCACTTATAACTGGCCAAGCAGGAATTCTAACAAACACTGAATTCTAACAAGCATTAACTGAACAAAAAGAGCCACAACTTCCAGCTAGATAGTATTCAATGCAACACAAATAAATCAATTTAAATGTTGTATTATTTGAAAAAAGTGCAGATAAAGATTTACTTAAATTCACTTATATGTCCAGTTGATTGCAGGTATGTCTTAGTCGGCCAAAGCTCAGAGTTTAACCAGAAAATAATCTAAAATGTATCACTTATATAAGGCAGAAAGTGAATATCAATGAAGTCAACAACCCCCACTTATCACTTCCTATGCAGGAATTCTAACAAAAATTAAACTCTAACAAGCATTAACTGAAAAAACAGAGCCACATCATCCAGCTAGATTGTATTCAATGCAATACACACAAAAACAAAATTTTAATGCTGTATTATTTGAAATAAAAAGTGCAGATAAGGATGTACTTAAATTCACTGTTACGTCCAGCTGATTGCAGGTAAGTCTTAGCCTGCCAAAACTCAAAGTTTAAGCAGAAAATAATCCGAAATGTACCACTTATATAAGCAGAAACCGAATATCAATGAAGTAAACAACCCCCACTTATCCCTTCCTATGCAGGAATTCTAACAAGAACTAAATTCTAAAAAGCATTAACTGAAAAAAAAAACAGAGCCAAAACTTTCTGCTAGAAAGTAATGAATGCAACACAAATAAATCAATTTAAATGCTGTATGATTTGAAAAAAGTGCAGATAAATATTTACTTAAATTCAGTGTTACTTCCAGTAGATTGCAGGAAGGTCTTAGCTGGCCAAAGCTCAGACTTTAAGCAGAAAATAATCCAAAATGTACCACTTATTTAAGGCAGAAACCAAATATCAATGAAGTAAACTACTCCCACTTATCACTGGCTATGCAGGAATTCTAACAAGCATTAAGTTCTAACAAGCATTAACTTGAAAAACAGAGCCACAACTTCCTGCTAGAAAGTAATTAATGAAACACAAATCAATCAATTTAAACACTGTATAATTTGACAAAAGTGCAGATAAAGATAGACTTATTTATTTATTATTTTATTTATTTTATTTTATTTTACATTTGTTGACCGGGCTAGTCTAGCTGGATATATTTCCATTTTCAGTAGAGGCCCGGGGAGAAAAGCTCCACAGAATATGTAAAAAAAAAACATACAACATTTGAAGTCAAATACAACGAAAACACCAGGATATATGTAAAGACAATAAAGAAAAGTTAGCATGCAAAAACAATTTACAAACAGGAACTAATATCATTACCTATAAACAAACTAAACTAAAGAGAAGCAAAAATCAGGGAAAGGTGAGTAGGGTGGAGAAGTGGGAGGACAGTAAGAGGAGAAGAGAAAAGTGAAAAAGAAAGGATAAGAAAGGGTTAAACAGGCTTTCAGCAAAGAGGAAAAGAGGTAAGTGAAATAAAAGAAAGTTGTTCAGGGAAGAGGGTGAGAGATGCGCGGGGAGTAATGAGATAGAGAAGGGGTAGAAATTTAGTCAGGTTTAGTGCAGGAACAGAGCCAGTGATTTTTCAAGTGTTCTTTTATTCTTTGTTTGAAGAGGGGCAGTGATGAGATCAGTGTTATGTCACTGGGTAGTAGATTCCAGTTCCTTCCTACTGTACTAGAAAAAAGAGAGTCACCAGCTGAGTTATTGGACTTTGTTAATTTAGCCATAAGTTTTCTAGAAGAACGAAGGGAGTTTAGATTATTATATGGGATTAAAAGTTCTGAGAGTATAGGTGTGTTTGAAGGCTGGTGCAGTATTTTGTGGGCAATGTTCAGTTGGGGCAAAAGCAGAAGGTTTTGGAATTCCAGCCAGCCAAGATGTTTCAGGTTAATACAGTGGTGGGTTCTGAAGGGGTTGCCAGTGGCGAAGCGGGCAATGTTATTGTAGCATGTAGTCGGTTTATTAAGGTTAGATTTCTTAAGGTTGGTAAATATATGTGAAGCGTAGAGAAGTGTTGACAACAGATGGGAGTGGGCAATTTTGGCTCTAGCAGATTCAGTTAGGAAGGGTTTAATTCGATATAAGGATCCTTTTTTTTCTGTTGACTGATTTATTGGTGTAATTAATGTGTTGATCAAAAGAGAGATTATTGTCAATGGTTATTCCTAACAGTTTTGTTGTAGGATCGGGTGTGATAACTGTAGCATTATTAGAAGAAATGGTGAAGTGTAAGGAAGGGGATCTGGTGGTGGGAGTAAAGAGAAGAAGTTTAGTTTTTTTGGCATTTAGTAAGAGAGAACGTTTATAGAACCATGTTTCAACTGAGTTGAAGATCTTTTGAGTAAGTGTGCAGAGTTCAGAAGGAGAAGATGCAGAACAGATAAGGGTAGAGTTGTCTGCATATTGGATGCAGGTAGCTTGAGGGATAGCAGAGTGGAGATCATTAATGAAAAGGGAGAATAGAAGTGGGCCAAGAATGGAGCCCTGAGGGACACCAATGTTTATGGGTAGGAGAGAAGAGAGTTGATTTCCCCATAGAACTGCTTGTTGTCTGTTGCTAAGGTAAGATTTAAACCATTTAGCGGCAAGGTTGTCAAAGGAGAGGGATTCAAGTATGTTAATTAAGGTGGAATGATTGACCATGTCGAATGCTTTGGAGAGGTCAATGAAGAGAGCAGAAGAGAGAAGGTTGTTATTACAATTCTTATTGATGGTTTCTACAAAAGATAAAAGAGCAGTAGTAGTACTGTGATGAGGTCTAAAGCCATGTTGACAGTTTGCTATTATGTTGTGCAGAGTGAGATGTTGTAGGAGTTGCCGGTGAATACATTTTTCCATAAGTTTTGCTAATGGGGAAAGGAGAGCAATTGGTCTGTAGTTGGAGTAATCGATGGAGTTACCCCCTTTATGTAATGGAATAATATGGGAAACTTTCCAGATCTCTGGGATAGTTCCTTCTTGGATTGTCCTATTTATGAGTATGGATATAGGGTATGCAATCACTTTGGAAGCCCTTTGGAGGTAGAGAGATGGGAGCTTGTCAGCTGAAGGAGTACAAGGTTTAAGTGTGTTAATAAGTTTGTGGATAAAAGATGTGGGGATAGGTTGTAGTGTAAAGTTATAGGGTGGGTCCATAGGTTTACTTGGAGGGGAGACATAGTTGATGTTCATTTGTCTGGCTAGGGTTTGGATAGAGTCAATAAAGAAAGAGTTAAAAGTATTAGCAGTTTGGTTGGGGTTGTCTGGGTCAGCATTAAGAGGGGTGGGAGTTTTGGTTGTTCCTGGGGAAAGGAGTTTATTGATTGAAGACCAGAACTGTTTGGGGTTGTTATGGTTTGTTTGTTGGAGTCTACAGTAAAAGTTCTTTTTGTCAGTAATAATTGCTTTTTTTGTCAGATTTCTAAGCTGACGGAAGTGGATAAGATCAGGGTTATTTCTATGGTGTCTCCATAAAGCCCATACTTTGTTTCTGGAGAGAATTAAGTCTTTCGTTTCTTTAGAGAGCCAGGGGGCAATGTTTGGTTTTATTCTGACAGTACGTTCGGGGGCATGTTTATCAAGAATAGATAAGAAGGTAGTATTAAAGTATAACACTGCATTTTCCAGAGGAAGTGTTTTTAAGGGGTTTCAGTTACATGAATTTAGTTCAGCTTGAAATAAATCTATGTTAAAATGTTTGGTTGAGCGAACTTTTCTAATGTTTGGGAGGTTTGGAAATTCAATTTTGTTTCTTGTTATATAAGTCAGACAGTGGTCGCTGATATCATCTGGCAGGGTCCCTACATCATAAAATTTTTGTCTTTGTTTATAAGTATCCAGTCAAGAATGCTGTCTTTATTATTAGGCTTATTGATTCTTGTGGTTGAGGTCATGGTTTGGGAGAAGCCATGGAGGTCAATGTGAGAAGTAGGATTTTCAGCATTAATACCTTTCCAGTCTATGTTAAAGTCACCAAGAATTACAGTTTCTTGGGGGTAAGTAGTGGATACCCAGTTGAGAAAGGCTTCTAAAGTGGGTATATTGTTACCAGGAGGTATGTACATACAAATTATGTTAAGCGCCTTCTTAGAATTCAGTTGAAGTTTTGTAATAATGATTTCTGCTTTGCTATCCTGAATTGGGTCTATAGGCAGGGTGGTGATATTTAAATGATTCTTATAGTGGATTGCAACTCCACCACCTTTACGTTTTAAACGGTCAAGTCTAGCTATATTATAGCCGTGAGGTAAAAAGGCAGTATCTTTGGTATCAGGTTTTAGCCAGGTCTCTGAAAGGCAGAGGATATCGAAAGAGTGGGTGTCTAGGAGTGCATGGAGGTGTGATACTTTGTTATTTAAACTTTGAATGTTGACTTGACCTATTAGGAGAGTATTATTAGTTTTTGATCTAGAAGTGTGGGATGAGGGGTTTCTTGGTCCTGGGTTAGGATGGATGTCTCCATCTAGTAAGGTGAGATAAATAAGTTTAGTTAATGAGTTGTTTATTAGGTGGATTTGAAGCTTCAATTCACTTATGCATCACTTGATTGCAGGTAGGTCTTAGCCAGCAAAAGCTCAGAGGATAAGCAGAAAATAATCCAAAATGTACCACTTATATAAGGCAGAAACTGAATATCAAAGAAGTGAACTACCCCCACTTATCACTGGCTATGCAGGAATTCTAACAAGCACTATCTGAAAAAACAAAGCCACAACTTCCAGCTGGATAATACTCAATGCAACACAAACAAATCAATTTAAATGCTGTATTATTTCAAAAAAGTGCAGATAAAGATTGACTTAAATTCACTTATGCGTCCACTTGATTGCAGGCAGGTCTTAGCCGGCAAAAGCTCAGAGTTTAAGCAGAAAATGAACCAAAATGTACCACTTATATAAGGCAGAATCTGAAAATCAAAGAAGTGAACTACCCCCACTTATCACTGCCTATGCAGGAATTCTAACAAGCACTAAATTCTAACAAGCATTAACTGAAAAAACAGAGCCACAACTTCCAGCTAGATAGTATTCAATGCAAGACAAATAAAGTAATTTAAATGCTGTATTATTTTAAAAAGTACAGATATTGATTTACTTAAATTCACTTATACGTCCAGTTGATTGCAGGTAAGGCTTAGCCAGTCAAAGCTCAGAGTTTAAGCAGAAAATAATCCAAAATGTACCACATATATAAGGCAAAAAACAAATATCAATGAAGTCAACTACCCCCACTTATCACTGGCTATGCAGGAATTCTAACAAGCATTAAATTCTATCAAGCATTAACCGAAAAACAAAGAGCCACAACTTCCAGCTAGATAGTATTCAATGCAAGACAAATAAAGCAATTTATATACTGTATTAATTGAAAAAAGTACAGATAAAGATTAACTTAAACTCACTAATACATCCAGTTGATTGCAGGTAAGTCTTAGCCAACCAAAGCTCCAAGTTTAAGCAGAAAATAATCCAAAATGTACCACTTATATAAAGTAAAAACCGAATATCCATGAAGTGAACTACCCCACTTATAACTGGCCATGCAGGAATTCTAACAAACACTAAATTCTAACAACCATTAACTGAGAAGACAGAGCCAACTCTTCCAGATAGATAGTATTCAATGCAACACAAATAAATCAATTTAAAGCTGTATTATTTGAAAAAAGTGCAGATAAAGATTTACTTATATTCAATTATATGTCCAGTTGATTGCAGGTAGGTCTTAACCGGCCAAAGCTCAGAGGTTAAGCAGAAAATAACCCATAATGTACCACTTATATAAGGCAGAAACCAAATATCAATGAAGTGAACTACCCCGACTTATCACTGGCTATGCAGGAATTCTAACAAGCACTAAATTCTATTAAGCATTAACTGAAAAAACAGAGCCACAACTTCCAGCTCGATAGTATTCATGCAACACAAATAAATCAATTTAAATGCTGTATTATTTGAAAAAAAGTGCAGGTAAAGATTTACTTAAATTCACTTATACATCCAGTTGATTGCAGGTAGGTCTTAGCCGGTCAAAGCTCAGAATTTAAGCAGAAAATAATTCAAAATGTATCACTTATATAAGGCAGAAACTGAATATCAATGAAGTCAACAACCCCCACTTATCACTTCCTATGCAGGAATTCTAACAAAAATTAAACTCTAACAAGCATTAACTGAAAAAACAGAGCCACATCTTCCAGCTAGATAGTATTCAATGCAACACACACACACACAAAAAAAAAAAACTATTTTAATGCTGTATTATTTGAAAAAAGTGCAGATAAGGATGTACTTAAATTCACTGTTACGTCCAGCTGATTGCAGGTAAGTCTTAGAATGCCAAAACTCAAAGTTTAAGCAGAAAATAATCCGAAATGTACCACTTATATAAGCAGAAACAGAATATCAATGAAGTAAACAACCCCCACTTATCCCTTCCTATGCAGGAATTCTAACAAGAACTAAA
>NW_025052194.1:0-9653 GCF_019279795.1 Protopterus annectens | reverse complement strand
TTAAAAAAAAAACCGGGCTAAATGACCCATTTGCAATCAAAAACGAAGGCATTGTACAACCCTGAACCCTTCAATTTAAAAGTGCCTTAATACTCTGTCTCCAACAGCCCTGTTCTGCCCAGCAACAAAATGAGCAGCCCTTGAAAATTTCAAACCCAGGACACTGCACATTATAGAAAAAGTGATTTACACTAAGCCAGCAGTAAAATAAATCTGATGTTTTTCAAAACATATCATCCAGCACAGTCATTCAACAGTAGAGGAAATGTATTTATATATGTAGATGTATGTATATATATATATATATATATATATATATATATATATATATATATATGTATATATATATATAAAAAGATTCATTTGAAACATCTATGACAATTTGGTCCTGCACAGTGGTCCTAGCTACAGAGAACTCAGAAAAGTGACTGCTTTCTGGATTTAAGTATCTTTGACGTTTTTTTGCTTGGAATAGCTTCTCTAGCTTACCCTTAAAAAGCTTAAACTGCTATTTTAGCTGTTTGCTGCATTATTTTAAAATCTGTACTTAAAGTAACTTTTTAGTCGAATTTGATTGAAAGTTTGTTTGTTTATTTGTTTAATTTAACTGTTGAGGCTGCCCACTATAGTGTGCTAGCCTGTGTAACTGATTTATCACTGCTGTTTTGCATTTTCTGTGTGTTTCTATCAAAACAAAAACAAAAAAATAATCCTTACTTTTCCTGCCTCCTCGACTAGTTAGTTTAGACCAGTTTACAGGCATTGCTGGCCTATTCTGGAGCTGTGGTGTACTTCCTGTGTTGTCCATTACCTTACTTGGATAGAAGGGAAGTTTCTTTGCTCACCAGTGGGAGTGGGGAGCCTTGACCAGCCTTACCTGTCCCTGTGGGAAGTGACCTCAGCACAAGAGCTGTAGTAAATTGGTTGTTTTGGACCATTTCTAGCTCTTATGTAGTTCCCTGTTTAAAATCCATGCCAGGTGTGACTCTTGGTAACGCATAGCGCAGCGCCGGTTAAACAAGTATGTTAAACTTCTTCTGGCTCGGCCAAGTCTGCTCTTCAAATTTTCCCTTAAGGAAGCTCTACTCTTAGTATAATCAGACTACTCGCTATATTATAAGCCCTAACAGCACTTGTTCTCAAACTTCTACTAAGTAAGCACTCTCTGCACTCAAGTAAGTACTACTTCCACCTACCACCCCTGTGAATATCCACTTCCTCTTAAAAGGCACAACACTCCTTATACTGTTCTAGCAATGTAATAGTGGTAGATTGCTGGCATCCTCTCCAGTTCAACTGGTTAATCTGGTATCTTGAGACAATGCTACAATTGTCTCATGTACACAGACAACCCTCTCTCCTCCCCAACAAACACAAATACATGTGAGAGATGCAACTATATAGCCAAACTGAGGCTGAACTCTCTCAACTCAGGGGCTGGCATGACCAGACAGGAGGAGATGGTAAACTAAACACACAACAAACCGTAGTCCCACATAGACCTACCACAACTGCAAACCAAACACCTAAAACACAAAGACATACCTGGAGGCTCTAATAAAAAACTTACCAAAACAACAGAGGCTCCCAAAGCAGACATCCAAAAATCCACCACCTCAAAACAAAACACATGCAACACATACTTCAATAAATCAGTGTGTCAACCAATCACAGCCCTTAAGGCCAAACACCATGCCTGATACACTAGCAATAGGTGACTCCCATAGTCAGACACACTGATGTCCCACCTCTACCAGGCTGAACAAGGAGAGGGTGACTGTGAGCTGCCTATTGGGAGCTAGGATCTGCCACATAGCACACACACTCAGGTCACTCCAAAGCAAGTACAAATATGACCTCGGCCATTGTCCATGCTGGCGTGAATGACCTGAGACATACCTCCTTGGACTACATGAAAAGAGACATAGAGGAGCACTCTGATTATGTAGCCCAGGCTGGTATGACCCTGACCCTGAGCAGCATCTTGCCCTCACCAAGAATGATGCCACAATACAAAGACAAGATGATCAGCTTTAATAATTGGCTCAAGTACTGGTGTCATTCTAAGGGGATCCACTTCTGTCTGCCTAGGATGACATGTTGACAAGCCACTTTCCGCAAGGGACGGCTTTGCACCTGTCACCACTGGGCTTCTGGATATTGGCCAAGGCTCTTGCCACCTTCATAGTGCCGTTTTTAGGCAAGGCTCAAAAAAGACAAACCCACCTCCTTAGAAAAACAACAAAAATTAGAAAAAAACTAAGGGTAATGCTGCTCCAATGCCAGAAGTCCTAAATCTCAAGATGCAGGCAATCGATGCACTCTCAGCATGGGGTTAGAACATCGACGCCTGTGCAGTAACTGAGAAACCTGGTTCAAGGCTCCTGAGAGCACCCCAGCGCTACCAGGCTATACCTCGTAGATTATGCTTTTTCGCCCCAAAAACCCGGCCGAACCACAAAGGAGGGGAAAGTGTCCATATTCATCAAGGACACCTGACACCTCCAGGTTAGTAGCAACACATGCAGCTTCAGGAGACAATACAGGTGCAACTAACCAGAGGCAAAACTGCTATACAACTGGTAGCATGTTGCTGCACCACCTCTCCCAATCTCAGGAACCCTCACTCAGCCTTCCTGGAAGACATTGGAGGATATGAATGTATCACAAAATACCATCATACTGGGAGACTTCTCAACTACCCAAACATAGATTGGGTACATTATTCTCAGCCCTAACACCCCAGCCCAAAGGTTCCTGAATTCATAAATTCAAATGCACTGAACAACTAGTCACCTCTCCCACTAGGGGAGATAATATACTAGACCTGATCATCACAAACATGGGGACAAATGCTCCTGCACCAGAGGTATACCACTCACTAGTGAGATCTGACCACAACCAATCACCCTGGATATACATATCCCACCTCCTACCCCCAGCACAAAAGACTACAGTGAAAACTTCTCAAAAGCAGACTTCACTCTTTTTAAGACTGGAGATGGTATCCTTTAAGCCCACTGGGCCAGTGGATACCACATCCCACAAATGCCGTAATCCTTCACAAATGCTTTCTATGGACATCTCCAAGAATGCATGGATCATGCAATCCCAAATAAATCCAAGTCCCTCTCCACCAAAGGCAAGTCAGCCCTGTCTGGTGGACTCCTCAGCCATTAACAAATTGTATAACAAAAGAAGGAAGCTACTGCATGACAGAGCAAAAATCCCATAAAGTGCAAGACATCTCTGATCAACATTAGCAGAAAAACTACGCTTCTCTCATATAAAACATCCAAGGCCAACTTTGAGAGAAAAATCGCTAAGGACACTAAAGATAACCACAAAGCCTTCTTCAGCTATGTTAGAAACCTGGGCAGAAAACCTCAGATATGCTCAGAGTTAGTTCTCAATAACAACAAAAAATACACTCGAACCCACAGATATTGCCAACGGTATTCTGGCTGACAGGTTCAGTGCAAATTTCTCCCTCCCTCACCCCCAAAAGAAGAAATACTTATCCCAGCTAATGTATCTCCCTGTCATCTCAGATGTCCACGTTGAGAACCACCCCTCAACAAAGCTAAAAACACAGCATCAATGGGACCTGACGGTGCATCCTCGGGTTGTGTGCTACGTAAACTCCAAGAGGAGCTAAACCAAGACATAAAAATGCTACTTAACCTTGGGGCCCCTTACTACAGGATATGTACCTGAACACTGGCGTGCATAACAGCAACAGTGGTCCCACTCCACAAAGGGGTACCTCTACAGACCCTGGGAACTACCGCCCCATAAGCTTAACCAGCCTTGTCTGCAAAAGCTATGGAAAGAATCCGCATTATGGAACTTTCATAAACAGAGACATAGGAGACCAACAGACACTTGACCCCACCCAGTTCGCTTTGTAAAGGGCAGATCCTGCCTTTGAACCTGGCTGACTTTTTCAAAACAGTCACTAGAGCCATTGATGAGGGCAAAGCAGTCCATACAACCTACCTGGACTCTGCCAAAACCTTCTACACAATACCCCCACTCCAGGTATCATAGATAAGCTTACCAGCTTAAACGTAAACCCTTATGTCACTAGATGGGTTTGCAAACTGGCTAAAGGACAGAACCCATAAAGTTAAAATTACTGGAGCAATGTCAGACTTGAAGCCAGTCACAAGTGGTGTCCCACAGGGGATCTGTCCTGGGACCCCTCTTGATCTGCATTTATTTCTCAAATGTTAAACCAAACATGGGAGGGTTAGCCGGTTGACAAAGTTCGCAGGATGACTGCAAACCAGGCACCATAGTCGGCTACAATAGCTGGACACACATACATCCTACAAAAAGGCCTCACAGAAATGGACAACTGGTGCCGGAGTCACGCCTTAAACTAAATGTCAAAAATGTATAGTCATCCCCTTTGGGAAAAACAAAGTACCACAAATTATCACATAGACAGCAACCCACTGTGTACGGAAAAAGTAATCAGTGACCTAGGGACCCAAGTACGACAGCTTAATCTCTCATTTGACACCCATCGCTGTTGCAAAGTGGTTAGAAAAACATTCTACCTTGCACACCCTATCATGAAGTGGATTCACATCCAGATCCAAGGATGTCATTGTACCTCATACTCCCTCCCTCATCAGACCCATGATTGAGTACAATGCCCCATTTGGTATGTACCTCACCTGTCATTTGCAACAGCTGGAGAGACCACAAAAGTACCTCACCAAGAGGATCAAGGGTGTCCAACATATGTCTTATTCTGCTAGACTAGAGAAACTCAAGCTCTATTCAGTAGCATACTGCCTGCTCAGAGGTGATCTCTGCCTGACGTACAAGGCCATGTCCAATCAGGATCTGATGGACATGCTCCACCTCAAAAAATCCAAATCCATCAGGACCATGAGAGCTAAAGACTTAAACCTCGGCACAAGTATGAATAGGAGATGCTGGAGGGATAGATTCATAACCCAGAGGCTTCCCATGCTTTGGAACAAGATCCCAGTTCATGTTAGGCAGAGCCCCTCACTGACTCTCTTCACATAGTCTTGATGAGTGGATGGAGATCGTGAAAGTTTGCACCCCAGGGGTCACATCTGTGTCACTGCTAGACAGGGGCATAGTAAACTAATTCTATTATATAAGGGGCCTTCATTGTGTCACTATCACATTCAGACAGAGGCACGATATTCTAAATCTATTCTGTGCATTTTGTGCATTTTTGTACCATTTCATAGAGGTGGCTAAAGCCACATCACTATGGCTAGGCTTACAAATGCCCCAGGGCAGATAGCCTAGTACTAAACTATGAAACTATGAAACTATGAATGTTCAGAACATCGATGTTCTGATTATCGAGACCAGAACATCAATGTTTAGAACATCGAAGTTTCAAAATAAACCACACAAACACCACAAATAAAATCACAAAAAACTATGTTATCTTGGGAGACTCCCAAACCCCCTACCTCTACTGTAGTCCAACTCTGACATTGCACTATTAGTAGTAAGGGAAATCTCCCATTTACTGCTATATGCAGCAGCACTGTGAAACAGGAGATTTCCTGCACTCTACCTGCAATGCCAACACCAGATGGCACACACACACACAACATGCAGTGGGCACCTTGCCGCCCTTCTGCATACACAATTCCTACAATTCTACATTGTCACTTTACCTGGCACTTCTTCTTTTAAACCTTGATGTTCTGGAACATTGATGTTCTGGTACCGATGATTAGAACGTCGATGTTCTGAACATTTGATGATTTAAAGTGGAACCATACATATATATATATATATATATATATATATATATATATATATATATATATATACATATATAGCTATATATATATATATATATAGATATATATATATATATATATATATATATGTATAGGTATATAAAAGAACACAACGAATACATATATGACCAAGGGCACCATTAATGGGGGTAATGGGGCCCAATTTAAGTACCTCTTGTAATTATTGATATCATCCCCTCCTCCACAGCTGAACAGATCTGCCATGCAATACAATACCAACACTTACAAGTCTCATACCTAGGACCCTACACACCATAACTACAAGACGTTAACAGTAATCCATCTCACCTGTAAGATGTCAGGATGATATCAAAAATATATCATGCAGGACAGTCTGTCTACTATAGGAATGAATGTAAGCAGTAAACATTCCAGTGATTCCATACACACACACGCACATTATTACGCACTTAACACACACACACATATATATATATATATATATATATATATATATATATATATATATATATATATATATAGATATATATATATACACATACACACACATATACATATATTACTACATATAGATATGTATAGGAAGATGCATATTTAGAGGGTGCACAGCATATTGAACAGCCAGGATTCCTACAGTTGCCACCTTTTAAAATGGACAGTGTTTGATTCTCTCATACAAAAGACAATTATTGCATGAAACATATACCCACAGAGAAGTCAAAGGATATGATGCCACACACAGGTTTGCATACATAAGAAATGTTTGTGTACTATTTCAGTTCTATATGCCATTTCATATAGCAATTAGGTGTTTGAAATACATACTAAATGAGTAATGCACCTCTCAAGCAAAACATTTTATACAGTAATCTGAAAGCATAACATATGTTGCTGTCCAGGCCAAGGCCTTCAAGTAGTAAAACAGTAAATAAACACTGGCAAGGAAGATAAGAATCAATCAACACAAATTCATGCAGATGTAATTCAGCATCCTCAAATTACACTCTGTACTTAACCTCGAGAAGGAAAAGAATTAAGTTGTCACAATGAAAATGTATTGGTTACATAACAATGCTTAACTTAAAACATCACTATCACACTGACAAACAGTACTGTCTTTAAGACAGTAAGCACTAGCCCACCAATGTTCACAAGGAGGAATGTATGAAAATGTACAGCCCTATACCTTAAGGTGTCTTTCTACTGATATCCCTCAGATGTTGTAACAGCCTAGGATATAAATGGTGCATACCCCTCCTTCATAGAATGACTTACAAGGGCATATAACAGTGTTACATACACTGACCTCTGGACTTTATAAGGACACACACATTTTGTCCAGCTGTAGCCCACATATATATATATGGACCCTACCTCACAATATGTGTGGGGGTCCACAACATCACTGGAATGACGGCAGCAATGCCAGCACAATATAATAATAGGCCACTACCTAACAACCTCTTACTGCATGACATATGGGCAAAGCCTGGTATATAGGTGGAGGACAGTGGCTGGAACACATGGCCATATTTACAATATTGTTGTTATACACTGTGAAAATTGCTGGTGTAACAGGATTGTTTGCAACATACCCTTATTCAGGAATATGAAGTCAGAAACACAAATGGATGTAGCCATGTACTGATAGCACTCAACAGACAGAATGCCACTGATATATCTGAGACAAGACTTATGTGGTGAACAGACAAAACATAACAGCCAATCCTCTGGCCATCATGTGGATAGGCTCACAGTTGAGAGCTATGCAGGCAGACTGTATTCCATGCTAAACTAGTATGTACATACAAACCCTGTAAAACTAACGGTATACAATCCATATAACAACACTACTCACACTGTCCGTAGGTCTGGAACCTTATACAAATATGTAGTTGGCCCGTGTCTGCAAGTCCTGTTGTAAGAGGCATTGCTACCTGCTGTCTGTAACACTGCTGCCCACACACAGGAAGGATGTCTTCCATACAGGAAAGGTAAAGGGAAAACACCTACATGATGTAGTAATTTATAGTAGTGGGTTCCCATGACAGTGGTAATTGGAAGTACAATACAGCTGACTTTGCATGCAAGGCAGTAGCAAGTGATGAACACTGTTTGGGTGCAGAGGCCATCACCCTGATCATGTACACATCACCTACTAATCCATGCTGCAATCTATTCAAAGCAGCTCAATCCCTGTAGTGGAGATAGATAGAGAGAGAGAGAGAGAGAGAGAGAGAGAGAGAGAGAAAGAAAGAAAGAAACAAACAAACAGGAAAAAATATCTAAACTAACTAAACCTACAAACTAAGGGGACACATAAAAGTTTACTCAGAAGAGAGAACAATCTTGGCCAACAAGGTATGTGGCTTAAATGCATATAACTGAAAACAGTACTTGGTCTATAATAGTGGGACGTCAGATGAATGTGAAAAGATTTATATGTTCCATCAGTAGTTGACCAATTGTAATGATGTCCTGCTGAACAACAGCTACGGACAATAGTGTCTGTCCTACGTAGGCAGTGGGCCGCACCTGCCAGTTGTGCAGGACTAACATTCCATGACAAGAGATGTAAGCCTTCATAGTGTGTGTGTTCTGGTAATCAAGACATGTATATTAGTGTGGCAAATAGCTGGTGGTGGAAGTTATGCTGTTATGATAGACACATGAGTTTCAGACCACACCACTTGCCGGACAGTCATGTTAACGTGTAATCTAGCATGCAAAAATGCCATAAGTATGCAATAGGCCTACCTGCACAATCTGTCCTATATATACCCTCCCCTAATAAGTTAGGGGCTGTGTCCACATAATATGACACCTGTCTGTGTTATAGCAAGGCAGAGAACAGTGCAGCTGTGCAGGAGCGAGAGCCGAGAGTGTGGACCTGAAATTTCTGACTTACCCCACATATATATTGATATATGTGTGTGTGTGTGTGTGTGTGTGTGTGTGTGTCTATGTGTGTGTGTGTGTGTGTGTGTGTGTGTGTGTGTGTGTGTGTGTGTGTGTGTGTGTGTGTGTGTGTGTGTATATATATATATATATATATATATATATATATATATATATATATATCAAACTCAAAAAAAAAAAAAATATGTCTTCCAACCCAGTTAGTTAGTGTATATAATGATCCCCTGTATGTGGGAAAACATTTAAATCCCCTGACAGAAACTGGGCAGCGAAGTACCGCAACCTTCTAGTAATCTAACTAAACAGGTTAATTTAAAACTAGTACCGCTTACCTTCAGTTGATTCCTCGCCCATAGGATCCAAGGTTATCATTAGTTCTAGTCGCTTAAAATATCACCTAAATCTTAATTTGGACCACAGACGGCAACTAACTTAGAATTTGGTGCCTGAAAGAATAATCAAATTCAGAAACAAAAGGGTTGTAGAATTGGTATATGAATTTAATATTAAAAAGCAAAAAAAGGCTGTAAATTGTACCTGAATCTAATATTAACAGCAGAAAAAAGGCTGTACTTATAGCATGCAGAGTCTTTCTCAGAAAATAAAAGCTAACCATCTCGGGCTGTGTAAAGAGCCTCACATTGCCGCTTCTGCCACGCTGGGCTCTCTTCGCCTCCCTCCCTGCCCCTAATTCCCACCAGCCTCACTACCTCTTACATTTATAGCCAGAAAACCACTCCTCAAACGGGTCCAACTCCTGCTGCTACTCAAAACAATTCCCCACCCAATCCTGAAACTCCACCTACCTAGCATTCTACCCACTCTTCTCCCTCCCTCTCATTCTATAAATTATCCATTCTTTCCATCTATCATTCGTAATTAGCATTTTTATGGGCTCCATTATCACAAGTATTTAAACATGTATTTTCTTTCTTCTTCCATTGC
>NW_025052193.1:0-10755 GCF_019279795.1 Protopterus annectens | reverse complement strand
TTTTTTCGGGGGCTTTCCCTTACCTTAGTCTGATACGTTTGATAATGGCAGGTGGTATATATCATTTGGCCTGACATGTTACCCGAATATCTGTAGCTAAATGCTCTGCTTTCTCTTACCTTAGTTAGATATTTTTGATAGTGACAGGTGGTATATATAATTTGTCTCATCATATTACCTGGATATCGGTAGCTAAATATTCTGCTTTCCCTTACCTTAGTTAGATATGTTTGATAATGACAGATGGTATATATCATTTGTCCCGTCATCTTACCTGAATATCTGTAGCTAAATGTTCTGCTTTCCCTTACCTTAGTTAGATATGTTTGATAATGACAGGTGGTGTATATCATTTGTCCCGTCATGTTACCGAATATCTGTAGCTAAATGTTCTGCTTTCCCTTACCTTAGTTAGATATGTTTGATAATGACAGGTGGTATATATCATTTGTCCCATCATGTTACCCGAATATCTGTAGCTAAATGTTCTGCTTTCCCTTACCTTAGTTAGATATGTTTGATAATGACAGGTGGTATATATCATTTGTCCCATCATGTTACCCGAATATCTGTAGCTAAATGTTCTGTTTTCCATTACTTTAGTTAGATATGTTTGATAATGACAGGTGGTATATAACATTTGTCCCATCATGTTACCTGAATATCTGTAGCTAAATATTCTGCTTTCTTACCTCAGTTAGATATGTTTGATAATGATAGGTGGTGTATATCATTTGTCCCGCCATGTTACCCTAATATCTGTAGCTAAATGTTCATGCTCCCCTACCTTAGTTGGGGATATGGTTGATAATGACAGGTGGTATATACTACTTGTCCGGCCATGTTACCGGAAATATCTGCATGTTCTGCTTTCCTTACCTTGTGTCTAGATATGCGTTTCTGATAAATGACAGGTGGTATAACATTTGTCCCATCGCTGTTTTCCTTTAGTCATCTGTAGCTAAATATTCTGCTTTCCTTAACTTATAGTTAGATATGTTTTGATAATGACAGGTGGTATATATCATTTGGTCCCATCATGTTACCTGAATATCTGTAGCCAAATGTTCTGCTTTTCCTTATGTTAGTTGTGATATGCTCTGGATAAATTTATTGAGGTGTATATGTCATTTGCCCATCATGTTACCTGAATATCTAGCTAAAATGTTCTCGCTCTTCCTCAATGTAGCGCCAGAGATATGTTTGATACCTATACAGTTGGTATATAATATTTGTCCCATCATGTTACCCTAATATCTGTAGCTAAAATGTTCTGCTTTCCCACCTTAGTTACATTTGTTTGATAAATACAGATGGTGTATATCATTTTGTCCCATCATGTGCTACTCTGAATATTTTGTAGCTAAACACCCCTTGCTTTCCCTTATGTTTGTTAGATATGTTTGATAATGACAGGTAGTATATGTCATTTGTCCCATCATGTTACCTGAATATCTGTAGCTAAATGTTCCTGTTTCTCCCCACCTTAGTTAGATATATGTTTGATATTGGCAGTTGGTATACATCATTTGTCCTTATCATGTTACCTGAATATTCTAGTTAAATGCTCCTGCTTTTCTTATTCTTTTGTTTGATATGTTTGATAAAAGCAGGTGGTATATATCATTTATCCTGACATGTGCCACCCTAATATTTGTGAAGTAAATCTTCTGCTTCCCTACCTTAAGTTAAAATATGTTTGACAATGACAGGTATGACATTGTCCTATCATGTTATACGAATATCTGTAGCTAAATGTTCAGCTTTTCCTTACCTAGTCAGATATGTTTGATAATGACAGGTGGTATATACCATTTGTCCCATCATGTTACCCAAATATCTGTAGCTAAATGTTCTGCTTTCCCTTACCTTAGTTAGATATGTTTGATAATGACAGGTGGTTATATATCATTTGTCCCGTCATGTTACCCGAATATCTGTAGCTGAATGTTCTGCTTTCCCTTACCTTAGTTACATATGTTTGATAATGACAGGTGGTTATATATCATTTGTCCTATCATGTTACCCGAATATTTTTAGTTAAATGTTCTGCTTTCCCTTACCTTAGTTATTTATATTTGATAATGACACGTGGTATATATCATTTTTCTTTCATGTTACCCGAATATCTGTAGCTAAATGTTCTGCTTTTCCCACGGTCAGATATGTTTGATAATGACAGGTGGTACATATCATTTTGTCCTTAATATGTTACCCAAATATCTGTAGCCAAACAAGTTCTGCTTTCCCTTACCTTAGTTGGTGATATGCTCTGATAAATATAGTGGTATATATCATTTGGTCCCATCATGTTAATTAATATCTAGAAGTAAATGTTCTGCTGTCCCTACCTGGGGTCAGATATGTTTGATAATGACAGGTGGTGTATATACTATTTGGTTCCATCATGTTACCCAAATATTCGTAGCTAAAACGTTCTGCTTTCCTCACCTTTAGCGCTAGATATGTTTGATACCCATTGGTGGTATATATCATTTGGTCCCACCATGTTATCCTGAATATCTGTAGCTAAATGTTCTGCTTCTTCTCACTTACCTTGGTTAGATATGTGTTTGATGAATTATTGGCATTGGTTGGTATATATCATTTGTCCCATCATGTTGCCTGAATATCTGTAGCTAAATGTTCTGTTTTCCATGCATCTTAAGTTCTGATGTATGTTTGATAAATTTAGCAGGTAAGTATATATCATTTGTCCTGAACATATTTACCTGAATATCTGTAGCTAAATCTTCTGCTTTCCCTTAACTTGATTAGATATGTTTTGGATAAATGACAGGTGGTATATTGCATCATTTGTCCCATCATGTTATCTGAATATCTGTAGCTAAATGTTCTGAAACTTGGTAGTGTTTGTAACATTTGTCCCATCATGTGCCTTTGAATATAATTCGTGTTTGAAAACTTGCATGGTGAATATGACGTGGTGGTTTATATCATTTGTCCGTCATGTTACCGGAATATCTAGCAGCTGAATCATTATACTTTTCCCTTACCTTAGATTTACATATGTTTGATAATGACGAATTGGTTATATATCATTTGTCCTATCATGTTACCCGAATATTTATTTTTAGTTAAATGTTCTGGCACCCTTACCTTAGTTATTTATATTTGATGTGGCCGTGGTATATATCATTTTTCTTTCATGTTACCCGAATATCTGTAGCTAAATGTTCTGCTTTTCCTTACCTAGTCAGATATGTTTGATAATGACAGGTGGTATATATCATTTGTCCCATTATGTTACCCAAATATCTGTAGCTAAATGTTCTGCTTTCCTTTACCTTAGTTAGATATGTTTGATAATGACAGGTGGTATATATCATTTGTCCCATCATGTTACCCGAATATCTGTAGCTAAATGTTCTGCTGTCCCTTACCTAGTCAGATATGTTTGATAATGACAGGTGGTATATATCATTTGTCCCATCATGTTACCCAAATATCTGTAGCTAAATGTTCTGCTTTCCCTTGCAGCAAGTTAGATATGTTTGATAATGACAGATTGGTATATATCATTTTGTCCTACCATGTTATCGAATATCTGCAGCTAAATATTCTGCTTTTTACTTACCTTAGTTAAGGTATGTTGATAATGACAGGTAGGTATATATGATTTGTCCATCTGTTAAGCTTTGAATATCAAGTAGCTAAATGTTTACTTTCCACTTACATAGTTAGGTATGTTTGATAATGACAGGTGGTATATATAATTTGTCCCATCATGTTTCCTGAATATCTGTGGCTGATATTTCTGCTTTCCCTTAACTTGGATTTTAGATATGTTTGATATTGGCAGTTGGTATATATCATTTGTCCCATCATGTTACCCGAATATCTGTAGCTAAATGTTCTGCTTTCCCTTATGTTTGTTAGATATGTTTGATAATGACAGGTAGTATATGTCATTTACTCCTCATGTTACCCGAATATCTGCAGCTAAATGTTCTGCTTTTCCTTGCTCTTAGTTAGATATGTTTGATAATGACAGTTGGTATACATCATTTTGTCTCCCATCATGTTACCTGAATATCTTGGCAGCTAAATGTTCTGGCTTTCCTTACGCTTGAATTTAGATATGTTTGATAATGACAGAGATGGGTATATATGGTAATTTGTCCCATCATGTTACCCGCTAATATCTCAGGTAGCTAAATGTTCTGCACTTTCCCTTATGTTTTGGTAGATGGCGTTTTGATAATGACAGGTGCTGAGTATATGTCATTTGTCCCATCATCATTACCTGAATCATCTGCTTAGCTAAATGTTCTGGCTTTCATAACCCATAGTTAGATATGTTTGATATAATGACAGGTGGTATGGCATCATTTTGTCCACCATCATGTTGTACCTGCTCAATATCTCAAGAGAAGTTAAATGTTCTGCTTTCCTTACTATAGTTCTGAGATATGTTTGATAATGACAGGTGGTATATATCATTTATTCCTGACATATTTACCCAAATATCTGTAGCTAAATGTCTCTGCTTACCCTTACCTTAGTTAGAGATGTTTGATAGTGTCAGGTGGTATATATCATTTGTCCTATCATGTTACCTGAATATCTGTAGCTAAATGTAGCCTGGCTTTCTTCCTTACCTTTAGCTAGATATGTTTTGATAATGACAGGTGGGTATATATCATTTTGTCCCATCATGTTACCTGAATATCTGTAGCTAAATGTTCTGCTTACCTTTACATTAGTTAGATATGTTAGATAATGACAGGTGGTTTATATCAATTGTCCCGTCATGTTACTCCTGAATATCTGTAGCTAAACGTATTTCTGCTTTCCCTTACCTTAGTTAGATATGTTTGATAATGACAGGTGGTTATATATCATTTTGTCCCATCATGTTACCCGAATATCCGGAAGCAAATGTCTCTGGCTTTCCCTTACCTTAGTTAGATATGTTTGATAATGACACGTGGTATATATCATTTGTCCTTTCATGTTACTGAATATCTGTAGCTAAATGTTTCATGCTTTTACCATACCTAGTCAGATATATGTTTGATAATGACAGGTGGTATATATCATTTGTCCCCTCACATTACCAGTAAATATCTGTAGCTAAATGTTCTGCTTTCCCCTTACCTTAGTTAGATATGCATTTTGATAATGACGAATTGGTATATATCATTTGTCCCATCATGTTACCAGAATATCTGTAGCTAAATGTTCTGCTGTCCCTTACCTTAGTCAGATATGTTTTGATAATGACGGGTGGTATATATCATTTGTCCCATCATGTTACCCAAATATCTGAAGCTAAATGTTCTGCTTTCCCTTACCTTAGTTAGATATGTTTGAGCAATGACAGGTGGTATATATCATTTGTCCTATTGTTACTCTAATATTCAGAAGCAAATGTTCTGCTTTCCCTTATTGCTAGATATGTTGACAAAAAAATGTGGTATTATATCATCGTCCCACATGTTATCCTAATATTTTAGATAAATGCTCTGCTTTCCTTTACCTAGTCAGATATGTTTGATAAAGCATGTGTGTATATATCATTTTGTCCCATCATTGTTACCTGAATATCTGCAGCTAAATGTTCTGCTTCCTTACCTTAGTTAGGATATGTTTGATAATGACATGGTATATATCATTTGTCCCATGTCAATACCGAATATCTGCAGCTAAATGTTCTGCTTTCTCCTTACCTTAGTTAGATATGTTTGATAATGACAGGTGGTATATATCATTTGTCCTGGTCATGTTACTCCAAATATCTGTAGCTAAATGTCTCTGCTTCTCTCCTTACCTTAGTTAGATATGTTTGATAATGACAGGTGGTATATATCATTTGTCCCGGCTCATGTTATCCAGAATATCTGTAGCTAAATGTTCTTTCCTCAATTTTCCCTTACCTTAGTTAGATATGTTTGACAATGACAGGCAAAGGCATATATCATTTGTCCCCTACCATGTTATCCTAATATCTTCAGAAGCTAAATGTTCTGCTTTCCTTTACCTTAGTTAGATATGTTTGATAATGACAGGTGGTATATATCATTTGTCCCGTCATGTTACCCGAATATCTGTAGCTAAATGTTCTGCTTTCCCTTACCTTAGTTAGATATGTTTGATAATGACAGGTGGTTATATATCATTTGTCCCGTCATGGCTACCAATATCTGTAGCTAAATGTTTCTCTGCTTTCCCTTACCTTAGTTAGATATGTTTGATAATGACAGGTGGTATGTAATTTGTCCTGTGGCCATGTTAAGGTCCGAATATTTTTAGATAAATGTTCTGCTTTCCCTTACCTTAGTTAGATATATTTGATAATGACACGTGGTATATATCATTTTTCTTTCATGTTACCCGAATATCTGTAGCTAAATGTTCTGCTTTTCCTTACCTAGTCAGATATGTTTGATAATTTTATTTCAGGTGATATATATCATTTGTCCGAGTCATGTTACCCGGAATATCTGTAGCTAAATGTTCTGCTTTCCCTTACCTTTGAGTTAGATATGTTTGATAATGACAGGTGGTATATATATCATTTGTCCTGTCAATATGTTACCCGAATATCTGTAGCTAAATGTTCTGCTATCCCTTACCTTAGTTAGATATGGTTGATAATGACAGGTGGTGTATATCATTTGTCCCCTCATGTTACCCGAATATCTGTAGCTAAATGTTCTGCTGTCCCTTACCTTAAAGTTAGATATGTTTGACAATGACAGGTGGTATATCATTTGTCCATCATGTTAGCCACGGAATATCTGTAGCTAAATGTTCTGCTTTCCCTTACCTTTTAGTTAGATATGTTTGATATTATTGGGTATGGTATATCATTTGTCCCGCCATGTTACCTGAATATTCTGAAGCTTCAAATGTCTGCTTCTCCTTACCTAGGATTAGATATGACTTTTGATAATGACAGGTGGTATATATCATTTTGGTCCCCCCATAGTTATCCAAAATATCTGTGGCTAAATGTTCTGCTTTTCTCCTTACCTTAGTTAGATATGTTTGATAATGACAGTGGTATATATCATTTGTCCTATCATGTTACCTTCGAATATCTATGGCTAAGCAAATGTTCTGCTTTCAGCTTCATGTTAGTTAGATATGTTTGATAATGACAGGTGGTATATGCTGTCATTTTGTCCCATCATGTTACACTGATATATTCAGAAGCTAAATGTTCTGCTTTCCCTTACCTTAGTTAGATATGTTTGATAATGACAGTTTGGTATATATCATTTGTCCCATTATGTTACCCGAATATCTGTGAAGCTAAATGTTCTGCTTTTCCTCACCTTAGTTAGGATATGTTTTGATAAAGACAGTGGTATATATCATTTGTCCCATCATGTTACCTGAATATTCTGCCTTCAAATGTTCTGCTTTCCCTTATGTTAGCGTAGATATTATGCGTTTGATAATGAGCAGGTGGTATATATCATTTGTCCCGTCATATTACCCAAAAATATCTGTAGCTAAATGTTCTGCTTTTCCTTACCCAGGTTAGATATGTTTGATAATGACATGGTATATATCATTTGTCCCATCATGTTGTCACCGAATATCTGTAGCTAAATGTTCTGCTTTCACCTTACCTTAGTGTTAGATATGTTTGATAATGACAGTGGTATATATCATTTGTCCCATCATGTTACCCAAATATTCTCAGCAGCTAAATGTTCTGCTTTCCCCTACCTTGAAGTTAGATAAGTGTTTGATAATGACAGGTGGTATATATCATTTGTCCCACCATAGTTACTTGAACACATCTGCTAGCTAAATGTTCTGCTTTCCTTGCCTTAGTTAGATATGTTTGATAAATGGGTATATGGGTATATATCATTTGTCCATCATGTTACCTCGAATATCTGTAGCTAAATGTTCTGGCTTTTCCTACCTTAGTTAGATATGTTTGATAATGACAGGTGGTATATATCATTCAGTTCCTGCTCATGTTACCTAAAGTATCTGTGGAAGCTAAATGTTCTGCTTTCCCTTTACCTTAGTTAGATATGTTTGATAATGACAGGTGGTATATATCATTTGTCCCATCATGTTATCCTCGAATATCTGTAGCTAAATGTTCTAAGCTTTCCCCTTACCTTAGGTTAGATATGTTTGATAATGACAGGTGGTACATATATCATTTGTCTCACTGTATCATGTTTACCTGAATATCTGTAGAGCTAAATGGTTCCCTTTCTCCCTTTCTACTTCTAGTTAGATATGTTTTGATAATGACAGTACCGGTGTATGTATATCATTTTGGTCCCTGGCCACATTACCTGGTGAATATCTGTAGCTAAATGTTCTGCTTTCACTTACCTTAAGTTAGATATGTTTGATAATCGACATGTGGTATATATCATTTGTCCCATCATGTTACATTCAAATAATATCTGTGGCTAAGTTAAATGTTCTGCTTTCCTTACCTTAGTTAGATATGTTTTGATAATGACAGGTGGTATATATCATTTGTCTCCATGGCCATGTTACTCTAATATTCAGAAGCTAAATGTTCCTATTTCACCTGTAGTTAGATATATGATTTGATAATGACAGGTGGTATATACTTAATTTGTCCCGCTATACATGTTATCCAAATATTCAGAAGCTAAATGTTCTAAGCTTCTTACTACCTTAGTTAGATATGTTTGATAATGGACAGTGTGGTATATATGATTTGTCCCATCATGTTTCCTGAATATCTGTAGCTAAATATTCTGCTTTCCCCTAACTTAGTTATGGACATGTTTGATAATGACAGGTGGTATAAGGCATCATTTTGTCCCATCATGTTACCTGAATATCTGTAGCTACAATGTTCTGCTTTTCCCTATGTTACCTTAGTTAGATATGTTTGATAATGACAGGTGGTATATCATCATATTGTCCCATCATGTGCTACCTGAAATATCTGTAGCTAAATGTTCTGCTTTCCCTTATGTTTGTTAGATATGGCGGCTTGATAATGACAGGTGGTATATGTCATTTGTCCCATCATGTTACCCTAGGGAATATCTGTAGCTAAAATGTTCTTGGCTTTCCCTTTACTCCTAGTTAGACATGTTTGAGACAGCAGCCAGGTATACACTATTTGTCCCATCATGCTACCCGAATATCCAGCTAAATGTTCTGCTTTTCCTCATCTTATCTCCTGGACATGCTTGATAAAAGCAGGTGGTATATCATTTGTCCCATCATGTCACCTCATGATTCAGGCTAAATCGTTCTGCTATCCCTTACCTGCAGATATGTTTGATAATGACAGGTGGTATATATAATTTGTCCTGTCATATTACCCAAAAACTGGTGCAGCTTTCTAAATTGTTCTGCTTTCCTTAATTTCCTAGATATTATGCTCATAACATTGTGGTATATATCATTTGTCCTGTCATATTACCCAAAAAATCTGTAGCAACAAGTTCTGTTTCTCCTTTTAATTTCTGTATTTAGATGATGTGTCGGATAATGATGGTGGTATATATCTTTGTCCCATCATAATACCCAAAAATATGCATCTAAACTGTTCTCGCTCTCCCTTTGCCACTTGCCAGACATGTTTGATAATGACAGGTATCACTTTGTCCCCAATTATGTTACCCTAAAATCTCTAGCTAAAATGTTTTCCGCTTTCCTCGTCTTAGTTAAATATACGAGATAAATTGACAGGGTATTTAATATTTATCCATCATGTTATCTGAATATCAGAAGCAATATTCAGTTCATCAGTCAGATATGTTTGATAATGACAGGTATATATCATTTGTCCTAATTAGTTAATTTGGAATATTCAGGTAAATGTCTAGTTTTCCCCTTACCTTTAGTTAGAGTTTGATAATGACATAAGTTATATATCATTTGTCCCATTACACCAATATCTGTAGCTAAATGTCTCTGCTTTCCTTACGTTAGTTAGATGTGTTTGAGTTAAAAAAATGTGGTATATATCATTTGTCCCGCCATGTTACCACAGAATAATTTCAGCCAGTCTTGTCTTTGTTTTATTACATATGTTTGACAATGACATACATATCATTTTGTCCTCTATGTTATCCATAACATCTAGAAGAATACTCTAAGCCTCTACCTTTTGAAGTTAGAGTTATGTTTGATAATGACAGGTGGCATATAATTTGGTCCGTCATGTTACCCGAATATCTGTAGCTAAATCTTCTGCTTCCCTTACCTTAGTTAAATATGTTTGATAATGACAGGTGGTATTTATCATTTGTCCTATCATGTTATACGAATATCTGTAGCTAAATGTTCAGCTTTTCCTTACCTAGTCAGATATGTTTGATAATGACAGGTGGTATATATCATTTGTCCCATCATGTTACCCAAATATCTGTAGCTAAATGTTCTGCTTTTCCTTACCTAGTCAGATATGTTTGATAATGACAGGTGGTATATATCATTTGTCCCATCATGTTACCTGAATATCTGTAGGTAAATGTTCTGCTTTCCCTTACCTTAGTTAGATATGTTTGATAATGACAGGTGGTTATATATCATTTGTCCCGTCATGTTACCCGAATATCTGTAGCTAAATGTTCTGCTTTCCCTTACCTTAGTTAGATATGTTTGATAATGACAGGTGGTATATATCATTTGTCCCGTCATGTTACCCGAATATCTGTAGCTAAATGTTCTGCTTTTCCTTACCTTAGTTAGATATGTTTGATAATGACAGGTGGTATATATAATTTGCCCCGTCATGTTAGCTGAATATCTGCTAAGTTA
>NW_025052192.1:0-10557 GCF_019279795.1 Protopterus annectens | reverse complement strand
CTTTTTTGGGGGGCCCAAGTTTTTTAAACCCCTACCGGGGGGGAAAAAAATTTTTTTCCCCAAAAACTTTGGAAACCAAATTATTTAAGTGAATTTAATTAAGTCTTTTTCTGCAGTGTTTTCAAATAATACAGCATTTAATTGATAGATTTTTGTTGCATTGAATATTATCTAGCAGGAAGTTGTGGCTCTGTTTTTTCAGTTAATGCTTGTTAGAATTTAGTGCTAGTTAGAATTCCTGCATAGCCAGTGATAAGTGGGGGAAGTTTCACTTCATTGATATTCGGTTTCTGCCTTATATAAGTGGTACATTTTGGATTATTTTATGTTTAAACTCTGAGCTTTGGCCTGCTAAGACCTACCTACATTTAACTGGACGTATAAGTGAATTTAAGTAAATCGTTATCTGCACTTTTTTCAAATAACACAGCTTTTAAATTGATTAATTTGTGTTGCATTGAATACTATCTAGCTGGAAGTTGTGGCTCTGTTTTTTCAGTTAATGCTTGATAGAATTTAGTGCTAGTTAGAATTCCTGCATAGCCAGTGATAAGAGGGGGAAGTTTCACTTCATTGATATTCTGCTTTTGCCTTATATAAGTGGTACATTTTGGATTTTTTTCTTCTTAAACTCTGAGCTTTGGCCAGCTACGACCTACCTACAATCAACTGGACATATAAGTGAATTTACGTAAATCTTTATCTGCACTTTTTTCAAATGATACAGTATTTAAATTGATTTATTTGTTTTGCATTGAATACTACCTAGCTGGAAGTTGTGGCTCTGTTTTTACAGTTAATGCTTGTTAGAATTTAGTGCTACTTAGAATTCCTGCAAAGCCAGTGATAAGTGGGGGAAGTTTCACTTCAATGATATTCAGTTTCTGCCGTTTATAAATGGTACATTTTGGATTTTTTTCTGCTTAAACTCTGAGCTTTGGCCAGCTATGACCTACCTGCAATCAAGTGGACATATAAGTGAATTTAAGTAAATCTTTATCTGCACTTTTTTCAAATAACACAGCATTTAAATGGATTTATTTGTGTTGCATTGAATACTATCTCGCTGGAAGTTGTGGCTCTGTTTTTTCTGTTAATGCTTGTTTGAATTTACTATTTAGAATTCCAGCGTAGCCAGTGGAAAGTAGGGGAAGTTTCACTTCATTGATATTCGGTTTCTGCTTTGAATAAGTGGTACAGTTTGGATTATTTTCTGCTTAAACTTTAAGCTTTGGTTGGGTAAGACCTTTCTGCAATCAGCTAGATGTATAAGTGAATTTAAGTAAATCTTGATCTGCACTTTTTTTCAAATAGTACAGCATTTAAATTGATTTATGTGTGTTGCATTAAATACTATCTAGCTAGATGTTGTGGCTCAGTTTTCTCAGTTAATGCTTGTTTGAATTTAGTGCTATTTAGAATTCCTGCGTAGCCAGTGGAAAGTAGTGGAAGTTTCAGTTCATTGATATTCGGTTTCTGCCTTGAATAAGTGGTAGAGTTTGGATTATTTTCTATTTAAACTCTGAGCTTTGGTCGGGTAGACCTACCTGCAATCAGCTAGATGTATAAGTGAATTTAAGTAAATCTTGATCTGCCGTTTTTTTCAAATAATACAGCATTTAAATTGATTTATGTGTGTTGCATTAAATACTATCTAGCTGGACATTGTGGCTCTGTTTTCTCAGTTACTGCTTGTTAGAATTTAGTGCTAGTTAGAATTCCTGTATAGCCAGTGATAAGTGGGGGTAGTTTCACTTCATTGATATTCGGTTTCTGTCTTCTATAAGTGGTACATTTTGGATTTTTTTCTGCTTAAACTTTGAGCTTTGGCCAGCAAAAACCAACCTGGAATCAAGTAGACATATAAGTGAATTTAAGTAAATCTTTATCTGCACTTTTTTCAAATAATACAGCATTTAATTGATTTATTTTTGTTGCATTGAACACTATCTAGCTGGGAGTTGTGGCTCTGTTTTTCAGTTAATGCTTGTTAGAATTTAGTGCTAGTTAGAATTCCTGCATTGCCAGTGTAAGTAGGGGAAGTTTCACTTCATTGATATTCGGTTTCTGCCTTATATAAGTGGTACATTTTGCATTATTTTCTGCTTAAACTTTTAGCTTTGGCCGGCTAAGACCTACCTGCAATCAACTGGACATGTAAGTGAATTTAAGTAAATCTTTTTCTGCACTTTTTTCACATAATACATCATTTAAATTGATAGATTTTTGTTGCATTGAATATTATCCAGCTGGAAGTTGTGGCTTTGTTTTTTCAGTTAATGCTTGTTAGAATTTAGTGCTAGTTAGAATTCCTGAATTGCCAGTGTAAGTAGGGTAAGTTTCTCTTCATTGATATTCTGCTTTTGCCTTATATAAGTGGTACATTTTGAATTTTTTTCATCTTAAACTCTGAGCTTTGGCCAGCTACAACCTACTTACAATCAAATGGACATACAAGTGAATTTACATAAATCTTTATCTGCACTTTTTTCAAATGATACAGTATTTAAATTGATTTATTTGTTTTGCATTGAATACTACCTAGCTGGAAGTTGTGGCTCTGTTTTTACAGTTAATGCTTGTTAGAATTTAGTGCTGCTTAGAACTCCTTCAAAGCCAGTGATAAGTGGGGGAAGTTTCACTTCAAAGATATTCGGTTTCTGCCTTATATAAATGGTACACTATGGATTTTTTTCTACTTAAACTCTGAGCTTTGGCCAGCTATGACCTACCTGCAATCAAGTGGACATATAAGTGAATTTAAGTAAATCTTTATCTTCAATTTTTTCAAATAACACAGCATTTAAATGGATTTATTTGTGTTGCATTGAGTACTATCTAGCTGGAAGTTGTGGCTCTGTTTTTTCTGTTAATGCTTGTTTGAATTTAGTGCTATTTAGAATTCCAGCATAGCCAGTGGAAAGTAGTGGAAGTTTCACTTCATTGATGTTCGGTTTCTGCCTTGAATAAGTGGTACAGTTTGGATTATTTTCTGCTTAATCTCTGAGCTTTGGTCGGGTTAGACCTACCTGCAATCAGCTAGATGCATAAGTGAATTTAAGTAAATCTTGATCTACACTTTTTTTCAAATAATACAGTATTTAAATTGATTTATGTGTGTTGCATTAAATACTATCTAGCTAGATGTTGTGGCTCAGTTTTCTCAGTTAATGCTTGTTAGAATTTAGTGCTTGTTAGAATTCCTGTATAGCCAGTGATAAGTGGAGGAAGTTTCACTTCATTGCTATTCGGTTTCTGTCTTCTATAAGTGGTACATTTTGGATTTTTTTCTGCTTAAACTCTGAGATTTGACAGGCTAAAACCAACCTGGAATCAAGTAGATGTATAAGTGAATTTAAGTAAATCTTTATCTGCACTTTTTTCAAATAATACAGCATTTAAATTGATTTATTTTTGATGCATTGAACACTATCTAGCTGGAAGTTGTGGCTCTGTTTTTCAGTTAATGCTTGTTAGAATTTAGTGCTAGTTAGAATTCCTGCATAGCCACTGTAAGTAGTGGAAGTTTCACTTCATTGATATTCGGTTTCTGCCTTATATAAGTGGTACATTTTGGATTATTTTCTTCTTAAACTTTTAGCTTTGGCCGGCTAAGACCTACCTGCAATCAACTGGACATGTAAGTGAATTTAAGTAAATCTTTTTCTGCACTTTTTTCAAATAATACAGCATTTAAATTGATAGATTTTTGTTGCATTGAATATTATCTAGCTGGAAGTTGTGGCTCTGTTTTTTCAGTTAATGCTTGTTAGAATTTAGTGCTAGTTAGAATTCCTGCATAGCCATTGATAAGTGGGGGAAGTTTCACTTCATTGATATTCAGTTTATGCCTTATAAAAGTGGTACATTTTGGATTATTTTATGTTTAAACTCTGAGCTTTGGCCTGCTAAGACCTATCCACATTTAACCGGATGTATAAGTGAATTTAAGTAAATCGTTATCTGCACTTTTTTCAAATAACACTGCTTTTAAATTAATTAATTTGTGTTGCATTGAATACTATCCAGCTGGAAGTTGTGGCTCTGTTTTTTTCAGTTAATGCTTTATAGAATTTAGTGCTAGTTAGAATTCCTACATAGCCAGTGATAAGTGAGGGAAGTTTCACTTCATTGATATTCGGCTTTTGCCTTATACAAGAGTACATATTGGATTTTTCTTCTTAAACTCTGAGCTTTGGCCAGCTACGACCTACCTACAATCAACTGGACATATAAGTGAATTTACGTAAATCTTTATCTGCACTTTTTTCAAATGATACAGTATTTAAATTGATTTATTTGTTTTGCATTGAATACTACCTAGCTGGAAGTTGTGGCTTTGTTTTTACAGTTAATGCTTGTTAGAATTTAGTGCTACTTAGAATTCCTGCAAAGCCAGTGATAAGTGGGGGAAGTTTCACTTCAATGATATTCGGTTTCTGCCTTTTATAAATGGTACATTTTGGATTTTTTTCTACTTAAACTCTGAGCTTTGGCCAGCTATGACCTACCTGCAATCAAGTGGACATATAAGTGAATTTAAGTAAATCTTTATCTGCAATTTTTTTCAAATAACACAGCATTTAATTGGATTTATTTGTGTTGCATTGAATACTATCTCGCTGGAAGTTGTGGCTCTGATTTTTCTGTTAATGCTTGTTTGAATTTACTATTTAGAATTCCAGCGTAGCCAGTGGAAAGTAGGGGAAGTTTCACTTCATTGATATTCGGTTTCTGCTTTGAATAAGTGGTACAGTTTGGATTATTTTCTGCTTAAACTTTAAGCTTTGGTTGGGTAAGACCTTTCTGCAATCAGCTAGATGTATAAGTGAATTTAAGTAAATCTTGATCTGCACTTTTTTCAAATAGTACAGCATTTAAATTGATTTATGTGTGTTGCATTAAATACTATCTAGCTAGATGTTGTGGCTCAGTTTTCTCAGTTAATGCTTGTTTGAATTTAGTGCTATTTAGAATTCCTGCGTAGCCAGTGGAAAGTAGTGGAAGTTTCAGTTCATTGATATTCGGTTTCTGCCTTGAATAAGTGGTACAGTTTGGATTATTTTCTACTTAAACTCTGAGCTTTGGTCGGGTAAGACCTACCTGCAATCAGCTAGATGTATAAGTGAATTTAAGTAAATTTTGATCTGCACTTTTTTCAAATAATGCAGCATTTGAATTGATTTATGTGTGTTGCATTAAATGCTATCTAGCTGGAAGTTGTGGCTCTGTTTTCTCAGTTAATGCTTGTTAGAATATAGTGCTAGTTAGAATTCCTGTATAGCCAGTGATAAGTGGAGGAAGTTTCACTTCATTGATATTCGGTTTCTGTCTTCTATAAGTGGTACATTTTGGATTTTGTTCTGCTTAAACTCTGAGCTTTGGCCGGCTAAAACCAACCTGGAATCAAGTAGACGTATAAGTGAATTTAAGTAAAGTTTTATCTGCACTTTTTTCAAATAATACAGCATTTAATTGATTTATTTTTGTTGCATTGAACACTATCTAGCTGGGAGTTGTGGCTCTGTTTTTCAGTTAATGCTTGTTAGAATTTAGTGCTAGTTAGAATTCCTGCATTGCCAGTGTAAGTAGGGGAAGTTTCACTTCATTGATATTCGGTTTCTGCCTTATATAAGTGGTACATTTTGGATTATTTTCTGCTTAAACTTTTAGCTTTGGCCGGCTAAGACCTACCTGCAATCAACTGGACATGTAAGTGAATTTAAGTAAATCTTTTTCTGCACTTTTTTCAAATAATACATCATTTAAATTGATAGATTTTTGAATATTATCCAGCTGGAAGTTGTGGCTCTGTTTTTTCAGTTAATGCTTGTTAGAATTTAGTGCTAGTTAGAATTCCTGAATTGCCAGTGTAAGTAGGGGAAGTTTCACTTCATTGATATTCTGCTTTTGCCTTATATAAGTGGTACATTTTGAATTTTTTTCATCTTAAACTATGAGCTTTGGCCAGCTACGACCTACTTACAATCAAATGGACATACAAGTGAATTTACATAAATCTTTATCTGCACTTTTTTCAAATGATACAGTATTTAAATTGATTTATTTGTTTTGCATTGAATACTACCTAGCTGGAAGTTGTGGCTCTGTTTTTACAGTTAATGCTTGTTAGAATTTAGTGCTGCTTAGAACTCCTTCAAAGCCAGTGATAAGTGGGGGAAGTTTCACTTCAAAGATATTCGGTTTCTGCCTTATATAAATGGTACACTATGGATTTTTTCTACTTAAACTCTGAGCTTTGGCCAGCTATGACCTACCTGCAATCAAGTGGACATATAAGTGAATTTAAGTAAATCTTTATCTTCAATTTTTTCAAATAACACAGCATTTAAATGGATTTATTTGTGTTGCATTGAGTACTATCTAGCTGGAAGTTGTGGCTCTGTTTTTTCTGTTAATGCTTGTTTGAATTTAGTGCTATTTAGAATTCCAGCATAGCCAGTGGAAAGTAGTGGAAGTTTCACTTCATTGATGTTCGGTTTCTGCCTTGAATAAGTGGTACAGTTTGGATTATTTTCTGCTTAATCTCTGAGCTTTGGTCAGGATAGACCTACCTGCAATCAGCTAGATGCATAAGTGAATTTAAGTAAATCTTGATCTACACTTTTTTTCAAATAATACAGTATTTAAATTGATTTATGTGTGTTGCATTAAATACTATCTAGCTAGATGTTGTGGCTCAGTTTTCTCAGTTAATGCTTGTTAGAATTTAGTGCTTGTTAGAATTCCTGTATAGCCAGTGATAAGTGGAGGAAGTTTCACTTCATTGCTATTCGGTTTCTGTCTTCTATAAGTGGTACATTTTGGATTTTTTTCTGCTTAAACTCTGAGCTTTGGCAGGCTAAAACCAACCTGGAATCAAGTAGATGTATAAGTGAATTTAAGTAAATCTTTATCTGCACTTTTTTCAAATAATACAGCATTTAAATTGATTTATTTTTGATGCATTGAACACTATCTAGCTGGAAGTTGTGGCTCTGTTTTTCAGTTAATGCTTGTTAGAATTTAGTGCTAGTTAGAATTCCTGCATAGCCACTGTAAGTAGTGGAAGTTTCACTTCATTGATATTCGGTTTCTGCCTTATATAAGTGGTACATTTTGGATTATTTTCTTCTTAAACTTTTAGCTTTGGCCGGCTAAGACCTACCTGCAATCAACTGGACATGTAAGTGAATTTAAGTAAATCTTTTTCTGCACTTTTTTCAAATAATACAGCATTTAAATTGATAGATTTTTGTTGCATTGAATATTATCTAGCTGGAAGTTGTGGCTCTGTTTTTTCAGTTAATGCTTGTTAGAATTTAGTGCTAGTTAGAATTCCTGCATAGCCATTGATAAGTGGGGGAAGTTTCACTTCATTGATATTCAGTTTATGCCTTATAAAAGTGGTACATTTTGGATTATTTTATGTTTAAACTCTGAGCTTTGGCCTGCTAAGACCTATCCACATTTAACCGGATGTATAAGTGAATTTAAGTAAATCGTTATCTGCACTTTTTTCAAATAACACTGCTTTTAAATTAATTAATTTGTGTTGCATTGAATACTATCCAGCTGGAAGTTGTGGCTCTGTTTTTTTCAGTTAATGCTTTATAGAATTTAGTGCTAGTTAGAATTCCTACATAGCCAGTGATAAGTGAGGGAAGTTTCACTTCATTGATATTCGGCTTTTGCCTTATACAAGAGTACATATTGGATTTTTCTTCTTAAACTCTGAGCTTTGGCCAGCTACGACCTACCTACAATCAACTGGACATATAAGTGAATTTACGTAAATCTTTATCTGCACTTTTTTCAAATGATACAGTATTTAAATTGATTTATTTGTTTTGCATTGAATACTACCTAGCTGGAAGTTGTGGCTTTGTTTTTACAGTTAATGCTTGTTAGAATTTAGTGCTACTTAGAATTCCTGCAAAGCCAGTGATAAGTGGGGGAAGTTTCACTTCAATGATATTCGGTTTCTGCCTTTTATAAATGGTACATTTTGGATTTTTTTCTACTTAAACTCTGAGCTTTGGCCAGCTATGACCTACCTGCAATCAAGTGGACATATAAGTGAATTTAAGTAAATCTTTATCTGCAATTTTTTTCAAATAACACAGCATTTAATTGGATTTATTTGTGTTGCATTGAATACTATCTCGCTGGAAGTTGTGGCTCTGTTTTTTCTGTTAATGCTTGTTTGAATTTACTATTTAGAATTCCAGCGTAGCCAGTGGAAAGTAGGGGAAGTTTCACTTCATTGATATTCGGTTTCTGCTTTGAATAAGTGGTACAGTTTGGATTATTTTCTGCTTAAACTTTAAGCTTTGGTTGGGTAAGACCTTTCTGCAATCAGCTAGATGTATAAGTGAATTTAAGTAAATTTTGATCTGCACATTTTTTCAAATAATACAGCATTTAAATTGATTTATGTGTGTTGCATTAAATACTATCTACCTAGTTGTTGTGGCTGAGTTTTCTCAGTTAATGCTTGTTTGAATTTAGTGCTATTTAGAATTCCTGCGTAGCCAGTGGAAAGTAGTTGAAGTTTCAGTTCATTGATATTTGGTTTCTGCCTTGAATAAGTGGTAGAGTTTGGATTATTTTCTACTTAAACTCTGAGCTTTGGTCGGGTAAGACCTACCTGCAATCAGCTAGATGTATAAGTGAATTTAAGTAAATCTTGATCTGCCCCTTTTTTCAAATAATACAGCATTTAAATTGATTTATGTGTGTTGCATTAAATACTATCTAGCCGGAAGTTGTGGCTCTGTTTTTTCAGTTAATGCTTGTTAGAATTTAGTGCTAGTTAGAATTCCTGTATAGCCAGTGATAAGTGGGGGTAGTTTCACTTCATTGATATTCGGCTTCTGTCTTCTATAAGTGGTACATTTTGGATTTTTTTCTGCTTAAACTCTGAGCTTTGGCCAGCCAAATCCAACCTGCAATCAAGTAGACATATAAGTGAATTTAAGTAAATCTTTATCTGCACTTTTTTCAAATAATACAGCATTTAAATTGATTTATTTTTGTTGCATTGAACACTATCTAGCTGGAAGTTTTGGGTCGGTTTTTCAGTTAATGCTTGTTAGAATTTAGTGCTAGTTAGAATTCCTGCATTGCCAGTGTAAGTAGGGGAAGTTTCACTTCATTGATATTCGGTTTCTGCCTTATATAAGTGGTACATTTTGGATTATTTTCTGCTTAAACTTTTAGCTTTGGCCGGCTAAGACCTACCTGCAATCAACTGGACATGTAAGTGAATTTAAGTAAATCTTTTTCTGCACTTTTTTCAAATAATACATCATTTAAATTGATAGATTTTTGTTGCATTGAATATTATCTAGCTGGAAGTTGTGGCTCTGTTTTTTCAGTTAATGCTTGTTAGAATTTAGTGCTAGTTAGAATTCCTGAATTGCCAGTGTAAGTAGGGGAAGTTTCACTTCATTGATATTCTGCTTTTGCCTTATATAAGTGGTACATTTTGAATTTTTTTCATCTTAAACTCTGAGCTTTGGCCAGCTACGACCTACCTACAATCAACTGGACATACAAGTGAATTTATGTAAATCTTTATCTGCACTTTTTTCAAATGATACAGTATTTAAATTGATTTATTTGTTTTGCATTGAATACTACCTAGCTGGAAGTTGTGGCTCTGTTTTTACAGTTAATGCTTGTTAGAATTTATTGCTACTTAGAACTCCTGCAAAGCCAGTGATAAGTGGGGGAAGTTTCACTTCAATCATATTCAGTTTCTGCCTTATATAAGTGGTACATTTTGGATTTTTTTCTGCTTAAACTCTGAGCTTTGGCCAGCTATGACCTACCTGCAATCAAGTGGACATATAAGTGAATTTAAGTAAATCTTTATTTGCAATTTTTTCAAATAACACAGCATTTAAATGGATTTATTTCTGTTGCATAGAATACTATCTTGCTGGAAGTTGTGGCTCTGTTTTTTCTGTTAATGCTTGTTTGAATTTAGTGCTATTTAGAATTCCAGCGTAGCCAGTGGAAAGTAGGGGAAGTTTCACTTCATTGATATTCGGTTTCTGCTTTGAATAAGTGGTACAGTTTGGATTTTTTTCTGCTTAAACTCTGAGCTTTGGTTGGGTAAGACCTATCTGCAATCAGCTAGATGTATAAGTGAATTTAAGTAAATTTTGATCTGCACTTTTTTCAAATAATACAGCATTTAAATTGATTTATGTGTGTTGCATTAAATACTATCTATCTAGTTGTTGTGGCTGAGTTTTCTCAGTTAATGCTTGTTTGAATTTAGTGCTATTTAGAATTCCTGCGTAGCCAGTGGAAAGTAGTGGAGGTTTCGGTTCATTGATATTCGGTTTCTGCTGTGAATAAGTGGTACAGTTTGGATTATTTTCTACTTAAACTCTGAGCTTTGGTCGGGTAAGACCTACCTGCAATCAGCTAGATGTATAAGTGAATTTAAGTAAATCTTGATCTGCACTTTTTTCAAATAATACAGCATTTAAATTGATTTATTTGTGTTGCATTGAACACTATCTAGCTGGAAGGTGTGGCTCG
>NW_025052191.1:0-9919 GCF_019279795.1 Protopterus annectens | reverse complement strand
AAAAAATTTTCCCGGGGGCCTCCTGCTCGGGGCCAAACCCCCCAGACAGATTTCCCCCCTTTTAAAAGGGGGGCCTTTGACCCCCCCCAAAAAAAAAATTTTCCCCTTTTTATAAAAGTTTTGCTGCCCAGAGACTATCTCCAGGGCCCCAAAAGGGGGCTAAGGCTTCTATAAAAATCCTGTACCCCTGAAAGGGACTCCAGAGCACTAGACGGGGGGAAAAAGGTTTACACCTCAGCCATTTAGCTATGAGAGCACAAAATTTGTCAATTTCACATCTTACAGCAATTTCAATGTCTCTAAAAAAAAAAAATGAGCAAAACTCTGAATTAAAAGAAATGCAGGATCTTTTGCATGCAGCTGAACAGGTGGGCAAACATATTTTACAATGGGTTTGATTCGGAAGCTTCCTAGAGCAGCTTTTCTCTTTTAAAACAGTTTGGGAAAAGGAACAAACTCCAATCATGTTAAAACAAAGTTTAGATGTTTTCAGCAGGGCCCTTTTTTTTTAAAAAAAAAAAAGAAAAAAAACCCCAAAAAAACAAATTTTTATTCAAAGGAAAAAACCCCAAAACCCCCTTAAAACCAAAGGGGGAAAAAAAAAAAAAAAACCCCCCAAATTTTTAAAAAAAAAAGGGAAAAAAAAAATTTAAAAAGGGGAAAAAAAAAAATATTGAAAAAAAACCCTTTGAAAAATTTTAAAATTAAAAAAAACAAAAATAAATTTGGAAAAAAACCAAAATTTCCCAAAAAACAAAAACACCAAAACTTAAAACTTTTGGGGTTTCCAAAACATAATTTTTTGCCTTCAAATTTTAAAAAAAAAAACGTTTTTCCCTAAACAAAAAATTTTTTTTAAAGAACCCAAAATTTAAAAAAATTTTTATTTAAAAATCCCGCGAAAAAATTTTTTTGAAAACTGTTTCACTTTTTTACTTTCATTTTTTTAAAAAATTTAGAGAAATTTAAAAATTTATTAAAAAATTTTTTTGGCCAAAATTTTGCTCCCAAAAAAAAGTTCCAAAAACCCCTTTAAAATTTTTTCAAAAAGAAAAATTTTCCACTTTTAAAGAATTTTAAATTTCCAAAAAAATTTTCCCAAAACAAAATCAAAAACCATTTTAAAAGGTTTAAAAAATTTAATTTTTTAACCCCTTAAAAAATTTAAAAAAAAACCCCATTAAACCTTAAAATGGGTCCCCCCAAAGGAAAAAAAAAATTAAATTTTATGGTAACAAAAGGGGGACTTTATTTTTTCAAAAATTTTGAATTTTGAATAAAATTTTTTTTTCCAAAATTTAAAAAATTTAAAACCCAAATAAATTTTTTTTAAAAAATGTTTAAAAACAAACCCCCCAAAACCGCTCCCCCATAAAATTTGGGAAAAAATTTCCCAAAAGAAAATTAAAAAATTTTTTTCCCCGAAAAAAAAAAATCGCCAAAAAAATTTCCTAAAAAAATTGCCCCCGTTTAAAATTTTAAATTTTCCCCCTTTTTTTGGTAAAAAAAACCCTCTAAAATTACAAAATTTTCCCCATTCCCCAAAAAAAATTTAAAAAAAGGATTGCCAAATTTTTAAATTTTTAAAATTTTAAAAATTTAAATTTTGAAAACACCCAAAAATTATTTTTTAAAACCCCTTTTTTTTTATTTCCCCGGGGGGCTCAAAAGAAAAAACGGAATTTTAACTCCTTTTAAAAAGGTGTTTTAAAAAATTTTTTTTTAAATTTTAGGGGAAAAAAAAAAAAAAAATAGGCCCACCCTATTCAATTGGGAAAAAAACCCCCAAAAAATTTTTAATTTTTTTAAAAATCGAAAATTTTTAAATTTCCCCTTTTTTCCCCCCCTTTGTTAATTTTTAAAAAAAATTTTTTAAGGGGAAAAAAAAACCCCCGAAATTTATCCCTTAACCCCCAAAGGGAAAAAAAATTTTAAAATCCACGGAAACATGCTTAGTTAACATCACCCTAAGAAATTTCATAGGACATTTCAAAAATTAAAATTGTTAAATTACAATCCGTGATTAGGAATGATTTTTGAAATACGGTAGCAAACCTAATTAAAAAATGAAAAAATAAATTTTATTGAATGTGGTTTTAAACATTGTCAAAAACATTTTCAAGATTTAAATTTCGAATGAGTTCATCCCCATCTTTTTCTATTCCAGTCCTTTCCACTCTAAAGAAGTAAATTTGGGTTTTCTTCAAGGGTAGTTGGTAGTTATACCCCCACTGTCAGTATTTGATGACTCTCCTGATGTACAGAGGAATTTTTGTTTCAGTATGCCCTGGGCCTTCCTACCAAGTTGGGAAAACCCCAAGAGGAAACAGCCTGAAATAGGAACAGACTCAAGCCAGGACTGATACAATCATTACTGAAACAATAAAACATCATTTGAAAGTTCTTAACTTGCGTTTTTTCCCAACTGATACCAAACTTCTGAATAAAGGTTTGTTTGTTCCAGTTTCTTCTCTGACAACTATTTCTAGGATGATGGACTATTGTAGACAAACCCCAAAGATAATTTTCAGAACAGGATAATCAAATTTCAAAGATCTTCTGAGTTCACTTTCCATACCACTTCAACCCCATGAATCGGGATTTCAACAAGTGTACTCAAGGATCTTCATTTTCCTCATTTGGAATGTAATTTTCCCCTGATAATATCACCTGAAGAGAACAGGCACTATCCAACTTAGATCCAATCACAATATTGTTATACTAGCTGACAAAGGAGGAGCTGTGGTTATTCAAATGATTAAAAAGGAAGTCCTGGACAATTGTCTGACTCTAAATGTTATATAAGGGGGCCCCAAACCCAAAAATTCAAACAGGAAATAGATATTCCTTAATATGCATTAGAGGGTATTTTACAAAGAAGACATTCCAACATCTTCAGGTTAAGGGTCCATCAAAGCAAATTTTATATTTGCTGCAAGATGCACAAATCCATTAACATCTCCAGAGGCTTTGTCTGTCATGGTTCATTGACTGAACCATTATCAGTTTTCTTAAATATTTAAAACCACTTTTACATCAAGCCAGGATACAGGATCAACCCAATTTCTTAAAATTGAGGATCAATTGAGCCTGAATGGCTAATTGCACTTTGGACGGAAATCCTTTATACCAGCATACCACATTCGGGCTTCAGGCTTTGGAATTCTGGAACAAAGCTGAACTTTATCCACCTGGATTTAATACATTCTTATATGATGTCAACTGCCTCAACAAAATGTATTTATTTCAAGGAGATTGCTATTGCAACTCAGAGGTACTCCATGGGCTTTTCCCCAATATATGCATTTTATGGCATACCGAAGAGTGCCTTGTTTACAATCAATAACATCTATCTAGTTGAAATGGACATCTGAGGAGATACCTGATGATTGTTGGATGGTGACTGATGCTACATTTTATTGAATTTGTAGAATATTTAAATTAACATAGGGGTATAGAATTTTCTTTACACCCCATAACAAAAATTGATTTTATGTCACAGATATCGTAATAGTGACCATATCAGTACCTTCAAGAAAATATACAGTTCAACTCATTACATGCTTTAGATGCATACACACCATCTAACATCCCAAATCTCAATATTTGAGAATGAAACGTCACTCTTACAAATTTTAGCCAAGAAAGATGAGGATCATTTTGGACAGGATATTCCTGTGATATTGAATCAGCCATCTACTGATAAACAGGATAGAAATTCATGTACAATATAAAGATAGGGTCAAAGGAAGACTATTAGATTTATTACTTTAAGGAATCATCAGCTGGTAAAGTCCTCAAAAAATTTGGGAACATTTTGTTAGCAAGATCATCTCAAGTTTTTGGGTAACCAATGTTCTATCTCAGAAGGAGTAAATTTTACATTGTTTTCACACTAAAACTCAGGAGTGGGGTGCTACATATAAACAGCTAACCGGGAGATAAATTTTAAAAATTCTTGTCATTACCTTTACCCAAAAAGCCCGATTCATGCCAACACCAGAAGGGTTTATGATGTTAGAACTTTGTAATTGCTCATCAGTTCCATTTATTTCAAGGTGAATGCCTTTAGACTGCTCCTAAGAATCAGGATAGGGAACATCATGATATCCAAAAAAACTACCAGCTTTATATCAACATTCTGTTAAACATCAAAGCAAAATTTATGTTACTTATTGATTGGAAATACAACCAACAAGTTGGAAAGCATACTCTAGGAGAAATACTGGATCACCATCTAGGAGCATTCAAATGACCATTTATGAACACAGTTCCACACAATATATTGAGATTTTTGCCATGGATTTAGGATAAGTATATTCCATAATTGGTATTGAGACAGCATCTGTATTTAATATTTGATTTGGGTATAGTCACATTTAATAGATGGACATACCTTTAGATTGTTCTTCTGTTTTTATTTTGCAAGACTAGATTTGTGGATGTTTAAATTATATTTACCTTATAGCAAATTTTCACTGCTTGTCTTTATATTTTGAAACCATTAAGGATGGAATTTGATATGTATAGGATTGATTAAGATGTTGATATCATAAGTTTTCCCTGTTTATTAGAGGATGTTTTATAGACTTGACCTAGGTTATCAGCTTTTTCCTTTACAGGAAAGTTGATTTTTGCAATTTCAGTTTTTGCCTTGTAACAGATATGGTTTCTATTTTATACTAATGGTCATGTAATTGCAATCTATGGTTGTAACTTTTTTCCCAAGATAATCAATATTGTTATTTCTATTGATCAAAAATAGCATATGCAAATATTTACATTTTCCTAACTTTTTTTTCCCAAACCTTTTACATC
Organism: Protopterus annectens; assembly: GCF_019279795.1. Taxonomy (NCBI): domain Eukaryota; kingdom Metazoa; phylum Chordata; order Ceratodontiformes; family Protopteridae; genus Protopterus; species Protopterus annectens. Next base: position 5,101 of record NW_025052191.1, on the reverse strand, counting down.
TTCATGTAATGTAAGGTATGGAACATACCTTATTTTATTGGTCAAGATTAATGCATCTTTGATTAACTGGTGAAACTTTATTCATTTACTCAATGAAGAAGCATCAAAATATCTAGGACTACATAATTGATATTGTGCATTTACAGCATGTTTTTATCAAAACAATTTGGGAACTGTAACGGGCCTTTGGGTTTTCAAAGAAAGAAGTCTTAAAGAAAATGGAGGATAGGCAAAATCATGCAGCGGTCAAGATTTCTTACAGGTTCAGCCCTGCTTCCCGCAGAAATTGGCCAACAAAAATTGATCCTTTCCAACTACTGGGCCACAGAGGTAAATACAGACTCAAGAGGCAGAGGACAACCACAAACCCACTACAAACCTCGACAATGGGGCACTGAAACACAGAAGGGGGGAGAAGACGGCCCCCCAAACTACTAGAAGGCAAACAATGACTTAAACCTCATATGGCCAAGCAAAACTCTCTTGAGCTCCCTTGGGAGGAAAATTAGCACTCTTTTCAGACAACTGGCGCATCATCACAAAGGGCAAATGTGTCCTAGACATAATTTCACAAGGATACAGATTCCATTTCCACACCTTGCCAATGAAAGGAGGAATGCGAAACCTGCCACAAAATCAATGGGCAGAGGCACAAAAACAAATTACAACTCTCATGGACATCAGAGCCATTCAACTGGTACCTACACGGGAGCAAGGCCAAGGATTTTACTCAAGACTCTTTCTAGTCCCCCGAAAGGACAATGCTTGGAGACCAATTCTGTACCTTTCAATTCTAAGCACCTTCTTACAAGTACCCAAATTCAAGATGCTAACACTACAGCAGCTTCTTCCCATGTTGGGCAAGAAAGCATGGCTAGTAACATTGGACCTCATGGAGGCATACCTGCATGTCCCAATCAGACAAAATTGCAGAAGATACCTCCGTTTTATTTCAGGTTCAACCCATTACCAATTCTCTGCACTGCCCTTTGGCTTATCCACTGCGCCCAGGGTTTACACAAATGCCGGCACCAATAATTGCATACTGCAGACAAAAAGGAATTCAAATATACCCATACCTGGCGACTGCCTCATCCAAGCAGAAAGCAAGGACATTTTACAACATCTGGCTTTTGAAAACATCTTCTAATTGCTAGGGTACAAGTAACAAAAGAAATCAAAACTAGTACCCTCACAAAATATGACATTCCTGGGTGCCAGCTTGAATACAAGGCCAGAAGGCTTATCTGGCCAGACAAACAACTACAACTGACTCAATATTTCAAAACAATGGCAAAGACCAACTCCTGCAAGAAAATTCTGCATTGGGCTTCATGGCATCTTGCATACTATACCATTTGAAACTGCATATGGGGAAAATTTCATGGTACCTAAAGCTTGGGCTCAACACAGCCACAGCTTGGAAAGATATTCTCATTCCCGCCTCGGGTTTCTATGGTGGTCCCGGCATGTCACCTCAACAAGGGTCAGCCTTTCACCTTGCCCCCCGCCAGGCAAACTATGACAGATGCATGGACTATGCCTGGAGCACACATGGCAGGACAGTGCCTTTAAGGCAATGGACTGCAGATCAAAGGAATCTGACATCAATCAAAAAGAAATGCTAGCTGTACAGAATGCCCTACAGCCTTCAAGAACCTCTTGCATCCAGGACAACTTACATGGACGGACAACACCACAGTAATGTGGTACATAAACAAGGGGACACACTCCTACCCTCTATGCAGGCAAGCAATGACCTTGTGGAACACAGCACTGGCTTACCAAGTTCAGCTTAAACTCAATTCCTGCCAGGAAAAAGAACACACTGGCAGACTCCTCAGCAGAAACATCATGGACCCCACAAGTGGAAACTGGATCCACAAGTATTTGCAATGATAACTCAAAATATGGCCACCCAGACATAGACTGTTTGCCAGCCCCCAAAACTATCAGCTAACAAAATTTTGTACGGACGCTTCACCATCAAGCGGGAAAATGCCCATTCATTTGGAAAACCTGAGTATATGCCTTCCTCCATTGCCTCCTCTCAAAGGTGCTTCTGAAAATCAGGAAGGAGAGACCAGAATGATACTCATAGCCCCAGACTGGGGCCCCAGCACTGGTACCCACTATAGAATTGGCCCAGGCCCACCATTTTACCTCAAATTCTCATTTGCTCACACAGCAGGACAATCAGATTCTACACAGCCAGCTCAAAACCTTAAATTTGGCTGCATGGCAAATCACCTAAGAAACCAGCCAGCTGCTCTTCCTCAAGCAGATGTTCTTCGTGTTTCACTGTTGCAGTCATAATTGTAGGGTGTTCCTGCCGGCAGGCAGCCCGAGTCGGGCCCGAATCCCAAAGTCTGGGTCCGGCCGGCTGTACCAGCAAGACCGAACGCAGAACGCAGGTATAAAGCCCCTGCCATCTTCTCCAGTCTTTCTTGCCGTGGGAAAACAGCTAGTCGTTGGTTGGCGATTCAGAACAACGTTTTGATGCCGGTCCAAGTTCACTTCTCTTTCACAGTCCTGGGGGAAACTTTTTCTTGCTCCTCCGGTGTCAGAAAAAGTTAAATTGTATATCTTGTGGAAAACAAATACCTCATAAAGATTTCCACTCTTACTGTCTACCTTCTTAGGCCCTGACCACGCGTTTCTTGCTGTCGGTTCTGTGCAGGTTTAATTTTTGCACTATCGCGTAGGTACGATTGGGCCTTGAATTTTCAGACATCAATTATAGGATGTCGCCGGATACTTTACCGACAACCGAATTCAAAAGAAACGAAGGACAAGGATAGGCCTCCGAGGTCCAAAAGATTCTTTGCAGCTGGAGCCAGCTTGGTTTCTCGCCATTGAGGCTTTTGCAGCCCTGTCGCCGCCACTTTGAACCGATTACACGGACTCCCATGGGAGCCCTGGCCTAGTATTTCATCTGCTGCAGGACCTTCGACGCCCCTTCAGATGGGTCCGGAACCATGTGCAGGTACCGGGTTCTGAGGGGTTTTCAGGCTTCTCATATCACTGTTTTCAAAAACAAAGGCAAAGTCAAAGATCCCGTTAAACCAAGGGGTTTTTTCTCAAGCTGCCTTGACAGTCCCAAAAAAGAATTACAGGATGGCTGAAGATTTGACAATGATTAGGGTTCTCACCTCCAAAAAAGGCCTAGACAGGATATTCCTTATTCTCTGATCAGGCTTCTGTGTTCTGTCTCTTCCTCTGACCAGGATTATTCTTTTCCTCCTTATGAGGATTCTGATGCAGAGGACTCTATTCCCTCTGCTTCTCCCCTGAAGATTTCTCTTTGGGGAAACCTTACATGAGATGAGGGAACATTTTCATTGGGAAGGTCAGGATTATTCTGCTTCCAAGAAGAGACTTAGGGAATTTCTCTTCTCCCTCAACACAGACCTTTGGCTATTCCTCCTGTACTTGATATTGTGGATGATGCTTTTCTGAAGCTAACCTGAATCCTGATTCCTGCCTGCTCCTTCTAAGCCTGATAGATTTTACAGGGTCCTGACTCCCATCAATTCTTATTTAAGAACCCTTCTGCTGATCCTGAAACCATTTCTCAGGGTTCTAAGGCTGCTAAGGCGCTTCATCTAAAAATCCTATTCCTCTGAAAAGGATTCTCGTGCCTTGGACAGGTGGGGCAAAAAGGTTTACACTTCTGCTACTCTTTCTATTAGAGCTTTAAATTGCCAGTTCCACATGTTTAAGTATCAGCAATTTCTTTTGTCTGTTTTAAAGCAAAGGCTTCTACCTTCCTGCATGTGCAGAGGACAAGGAATTCAGGATGTTTTGCATGCAACTGAACAAGTTAGCAAACATAGTTTACATTGTGGTTTTGATGCCTTTGAAGCTTCTTGCTGGGCCGCAGCCTCTGGTACTGTTATCAGGAGACATGCTTGGCTTGAGCAGAATTTACCTGAGCAGGTTAAGGCTAAACTATTAGATGCCCCTGTTCAGCATGATGTTTTATTTGGATCCAAGGCTGAGGAGGTTATTAAAAAGATGGAAGAAAAGAAAATATATGCAGACTGTTAAAGATTTTTACAAGTTCAGCCTCCTAGATTTTCAGAAATTGGCCCTCCAAAAATTGGTCCTTTCCCACGCCTGACAGGCCTCAAAGGGGAAGATATAGACGCTCCAGAGGTCAGGCACAGGCACAGGCCTCTTACAGTCAAGACAATGGACTGCTTCTTCACCTAGAAGGGGAGAAGACAGACCTCAATCACAAAGAAGCAGACCCAATGACTCTCGTTGGGCTACAGGTCCTCCTTGCCTGGAAGCCCTCTCGAGGAAAACTTTCTTTTCTACCAAAATTGGACTCATTACCCAGGACAAATGGGTTTTAGACGTGATTTTAAGAGGCTACAAATTCCACTTTCATACTCTGCCAAGGTCTTGGTTGCCGATCTGCCAAAACATCAATGGTCAGAGGCCTTAAATCAAGTGGAGCTTTTGGCCATGAGAGCCATAGAACCTGTTCCACTTCCAGAGATGGGAAAAGGTTTTACTCAAGACTTTCTGGTCCCAAGAAACAAAACTCATGGAGACCTATTCTGGACCTCTCAGTATTAAACACCTTTCTGGAATTCCAAAATTCAAGATGCTTACTCTGCAACAACTTCTTCCATGCTCTCCCAGGATGCTTGGATGGTGACATTGGACTTAAGGAAGCCTGTTTATACATTCCCATCAGACAGGAACAGAAATTCTCGATTCAAGGCAGGTTTGAGACCTTTCAATTCTCTGTACTGCCCTTTGGTTTATCTACTGCCAGAGTCTTTACCAAGTGCCTGGCTCCAGTAGTACTTATGCAGACTCCAAGGGATTCAGATTTACCCTATTTGGACGACTGCCTTATTCAGGCAGACAGCAAGGATCTTTACTTCAACATCTGCAGTTTGTTCACGCCTCCTACTGGGATTTTCAGTGAACACAAAAAGTCACATTTGATCCCTCTCAACAAATGATCTTTTTGGGAGCTCTAAACACACAAAGGGCCTTCCTACTCCAGAAAACAAACAGCTGGCATCAATTTTCAGACCTTGGCACTTTAACTCAGCTCACTGCAAGGAAACCAGCTGGCTCA
>NW_025052190.1:0-10293 GCF_019279795.1 Protopterus annectens | reverse complement strand
TGAATAAAAAAAGCATTAAACACAGGAATACATTAATACCTGTTCTACAATTGTGTAATATAGGCTAACAAACTAACAGTGCTGCCACTATTACAGACAGTACAGCAATGCACACAATAGGCATGAGATCACACAATCACAAAACACAATATTTCTTTAAATTGCTCAAAACTACTGACATAAAAATATTTGGCTTACCATCTGCAGAAGCGATACTGCACTGTACTCCAGATAGTCCAGGAAGAGGTGAAGCAAGAGGTAAGGGCAACATCATCACAATTAACAGTAACACATGGGGGGTAATACATTTACCCCTCTATATGTGCATTCACGGTACTTTGAACAAGAACGATAAATGTAGCAATCTTCAATGCCCCCAAAACAAGACATGTTGATAAAGAATTAACTTATTCATAGGTTCATAGGTTCATACTAGGCTATCTGCCCTAGGGCATTTATAAGCCTAGCCAAGGAGGATTGTGTGGCTGCTACCACCCCTTAGGGTTGAAGAATACTATACCCATTAGTTTTGTCAGCCTCTGTCCAGCAGTGATACAGAGATGATCCCCGGGGTAAACTCTAATGCATCTCCCATCCACTGGTCAGATTCCTCTTGAACAAGAGCCAGCAAGGTGCTCTTCTGTCTCACATGGAATCGGGATTCCATTCCCACAGCTATTGTGGAGTCTCTGTGTGATGAATCTGTCCCTCCAGCACATCCTATTTATATCTGTGTTGAGGTTTAAGTCTGTTGCCTTGTGGCTCTGGTGGATTTGGATTTTGAGGTTGAGCATGTCCATTAATTCCGGGTTGGACATGGCCTCATGTCAGGCACAGGTCACCCCCTCTGAGCAGACTGAATAGAGCTGAGTTTCTTCAGTCGGGCAGCATATGGCATATTTTGAGGCCCCTTTATCCTTTTGGTGAGGAACGCTTTGGGGTCTTTCCAATTGCTGCAGGTGTCGGGTAAGATACATTCCGAATGGGACATTGTACTCAACCAGTCATTGGTCTGGCCCAGTGAAGAGTACAGGGAACAATGACACTCCCCTTTGATCTGGATTTGAATCCCTTCATAATCCCAGGTGGGCAATGTAGAAGGTCCTCCTAACCACTTTGGCAAATGTGTGAGTGTCAAAATAAAGGTTACATTGTCAACTTGGGTCCCCAGGTCCGATAACCTCTTCGTGCTTAATGGATTGCCACCTATGTGGTAACTTAGGGGTTACTTGTTTTTACCAAAGGGTATGACTATACATTTTTAGCGCTTAGCTTAAGGCCATGGCTCTGGCAACTAGTTATCTGTTTCTATGAGTTACTCTCTGAAGGATATCTGTTGTCTGATGGATTAACTATGGCTTCAGTTTGCAGCGTCATCATCTGCAAACTTTGTCAGCCACAATCCTCCTATGTTTCGCCTGCACTTCTGAAGAAGTAGATGCCCGAGAACAAGAGGGGGCGCCCAGGACTGAGGCGCCCCTGTGGACACCGGCCAGTGACCAACCGGCTTGAGTCTGACACTCTGGCACCAGCAAATCTAACCCTGTGGGTTCTGTCCTTGAGCCAGTTTGCAACCCATCTTTGTGACATATGGGTTTACATTTAGAGCTTTCGCTATGATACCCGGTAGTGGTATTGTGTCAAAAGCTTTGCAAGGTCAAGATAGGCTGTGTGAACTGCCTTACCTCATCAATGGCCTTGGTGACTGTTTCAAAAGTTCACTCAAGTTCAAGCAGAGGCATGATCTGCCCTTGACAGCCACTGTAGGTAGGATCCAATGTCTGTAGGTCCCCAATGTCTTTATTTATGAGTTCCATTATGATCCTCCTTCCATAGCTTTGCAGACCCGCCAGGCTTAGCAGCTTATGGGCGCGTGTAATTACCAGGGTCTGTAGAAGCACCGCCTTTTGTGGAGTGGGACCACAGTTGCCAGACGCCACTCTTTAAATTCATGTATCCTGTGGTAAGGCTAAGATTAAACAGCAGCCTTATGTGTGGGTTTAGTTCCTCATTGAGTTTGTGTAGCAGCACAGCCAGGGGACCACCATCCGGTCCCATTGATGCTGTGTTTAGTTTTAGAGAGAGCAGCTGTCACCTGGGCATTTGAGATGATTGGGAGGCCAGCACTCTGCTGGGATAGATATTTCTCCTTTTGGGGAGGGAGGGGAGAAATTTTCACTGAACCTGTCTGCCAGTATGTTTGTAAATTGTCTGTGGGTTCAGTGAATTTGTATCATTTTGACTAATTCTGAGCATATCTGGGAGTTTCCACCCAGATTTCTAACATAGCTAAAGAAGGCCTTATGATTGTCTTTTGAGTCCTGGCGATTTTCTCTCAAAGTTGGCCTTGGATGATTTTATGAGTGATCGAAGTTTTTTACTAGTATTGATCAGGAGATGTCTTCTCCCTTTAGGGATTTTGCTCTATCTTGTAGTAGCTTTCTCCTCTTGTTGTAAAGTTTGTTTATGGGCTGGGGTCCACCAGATCAGGCGCTTGCCTTGGTTGGTGGAAATGGTCTTGATTTTATTTGGGATTTGCTTGATCCATGCAATCCTGGAGGCAGTCTCAAATAGAAAGCATTTGTAAGTGGATTCAGCAGCGTGGGTTTGTGGTTTCCAAATGGCTCAGGGGCCTTGAAGGATACCACACCAGTCTTAAGAAGTGTGAAGTTGGCTTTGAGAAGTTCTTCACTGTGGTCTTTGTTGGGGTGGGGGCCGGGATGTGGATCTCTCAGTAGATTAGTTTATGCGGTCTGATCTCACCAGCCATGAGGGATATAGCTTCAGTGTGTGAGTACTTTGGTCCCACATGTTTGTGATGATCAGGTCTAGTATATTTTCATCTCTTGTGGGAATGGTGACAAGTTGTTCCATAGCATTTGAGTTTATGAACTCCAGGAACCTTTGGGCTAGGGGTATTGGGGCTTGAGTAATGTTCCCAGTCTATGTTTGGAGTAGTTGAAGTCACCCAATATGATGGTGTTTGAGAGGGTATTTATACTCTCCAGTGTCTTCAGGAAGGCTGTGTGGGGTTCCTGAGTTTGAGAGGGTGGCTCAGGCCGTGCCGCTTATGCTACAAACTGTAGAGCAGTTTTGCCTATGGTTAATTGCACCTGAATGGTCTCTGATGCTTTGTGAGTTGCCACCAGCCTGGAGGCAGTATGGGTATCCTTGATGAATATGGATACACCCCTCCTTTGTGGTAATGCAGTCTGGGTTTTGGGGCCGAACGGCATGATATGAGGCAAAACCTGATAGTGCTCGGGTGCTCTCAGGAGCCTTGAACCAGGTTTCAGTCACAGCACAGACATCGATGTTCTTCATACTGAGGAGGGCTTCGAGGGCATGAATCTTGAGATTTAGACTTCTGGCATTGAGCAGCATTACCCTTTCCATTATTGTTTTCTAGGGCGGTGGGTTTAGAATTTGAGCCTTGTCTAAAAAGGCGCTATGCGAGGTGGCAAGAGCCTTTGCACAATATCCGAAACCCAGGGCGACAGGTGCAAGCCGTCCGGCGCGGCGCAGCATGGCTTGTCAAGCATGTCATTCCATCCAGACAGACATTGGATCCCCTTAGAATGACACCAGAAATTAAGCCAATTATTAAAACTGATCATTTTGTCTCTGTATTGTGGCATCATTCTTTTTGCAGTGAAGGTAAGGATACTGCTCCAGGGTCAGGGTCATACCAGCATGGGCTACATAATCTGAGAGCTCCTTTACAAGTCTCTTTTCATGCGTAGTCCAGGGAGGCGATGCTCAGGTCATTCACACCGGCATGGACAATAACTGAGTCTATACTTGTACTCTGCATGTGGAGTGACCTGAGTGCTTGTGTTATGTGGCGGATTCTATATGCCCGACAGGCAGCTTACTGTGACCCTCTCCCCTTGTTCAGGTCTAGGTGAGTGGGACGTCAGTGTGGGGTCTGACTATGGAGTCACCTACGGCGACAAGTGTGTCTGGTGGATTGTGTTTGGCCTTAAGGGCTGTGACTGATTTGCACACTGACTTTTGTGATCTATGTGTAAGTTGCTTGTGTTATGTCATGAGGTGGCAGTTGTTTGCAGATTGTCTGCTTTGGAGGCCTCTGCTGTTTTGGTAGATTTTGACTTCAGTACCTCTGAGTATGTCTTTGTGTGTTTATGTGTTTGATTTAGGAAGCCAGATGATAGTTCTATATGAGACTGGAACTTTATGGTGTGTGTGGTTACCTTCTCCCTGCTGTCTGGTTTTAGCCAGTCCCTGAGTTGAGAGAGAGCTTCGGCCTCCAGCGCTTTGGCTATATATATAGTTGCATCTCTCGCATGTATTTGTGTTTTGTGGAAGGAGGAGAGCGTTGTCTGTGTACATGAGGCAATTGTAACATTGCCTCAATATTCCCAGTTTCACCAGCTGAGCAGGAGAGGACGCTAGCAACTGACCCTTTGACATGCTAGAAGAAATGAAAAGTTCTGCTGTGTAACTGAGTCAGAAAAGGACCTATAGGGAAGTGGGTACTCAAGGGGGTTTTAAGCTAGTGAAGTACTTTGTATAATATAGAAGTGCTCTACCTGACTAAAAAAATGCTTTAGGAACAAGTGCTGAGCTTTACAGATAGAGAATAGATCACTGTTTAGATTACAAGTAGAGCAGTTCTAAGGGAAAAAATGAAGAGCAGACTGCAATGAGGGCCAGAAATAGTTTAACCTTTGTTAACTGGTGCTGCCCGATGGTGCTTAGTGGCAAATCTGCCGCCTCTGTAAATGCCAGAAAAGGCAATAAGTCAGTAGTACAGGCTAGCACACTTTAGTGGGCAGCCAAACAATTAAATTAAAACAGCAAACAAAACTACTTTTGGGCTGAATTAGACTAATTTCTGACTAAAATGTACTTTTAAGTGCAGATAATAAAATGCAGTAAATAACTATGAAAAACAGTTAAAGCTTGCTCTAGGTAAGCAGTAGAAGGTAGAAAACAAATATAAAAACAGCAGGATACTTAATCAGGAAATCAGTCACTTTTTTCAGTTCTCTGTAGCCAGTGGAAGACTCAGTAGGACCCGCGTGGAGCTGTGTCTGAGCAATATGGGCTTCAAAAAATGCCAGAGGCAGATTTTTAACCAGGAACTTCAAAAGAGCTAGAAATGGTCCAAAATGACCACCATTACTACAGCTTCTTGTGCTGAGGTCACTTCCCTCAAGGACAGAAGTAGGCTATTCAAGGCTCCCCCACTCCCACTGGTGAGCTTAAGAAACTTCCTTCTATCCTACAAGTAAGGCAATGGACAACACAGGAACTACAACACAGCCCAGGATGCAGCAAGACCTGTAAACTGGTCTACAACTAGTTTAAGAGAGGCAGGAAAACAAGGAATATTTTTTGTTTTTTTGTTTTAAATAGAAACACACAAAATGCAGAAAGGGAATAAGTCAGTAGTACAGGCTAGCACACTGAATGAAAGTGGGCAGCCAAACAATTAAAATTAAACAGCAAACAAACACTTTTCTGAGCTTGAATTAGACTAATTTGACTAAAATGTACTTTTAGGCAGATACGATAAAAAATTTCCAGTAAATAACTATGAAAACAGTTAAAGCTTGCTGTAGGTAAGCAGTAGAAGGTGAAACAAATATAAAAAACAGCAGGATACTTAATCAGGAAAGCAGTCACTTTTTTTCAGTTCTCTGTAGCCAGGAAGACTCAACAGGACCACGTGGAGCTGTGTCTGAGCAATATGGCTTCAAAAAATGCCAGAGGCAGATTTTAACCAGGGAACTTCAAAACAGCTAGAAATGGTCCAAAATGACCAATTACTACAGCTTCTTGTGCTGATGTCACTTCCCTCAAGGACAGGTAGGCTATTCAAGGCTCCCCACTCCCACTGGTGAGCTAAGAAACTTCCTTTCATTTGTTCATTCATTCAGTTCATTTCATTTGTTTTACTATATAACAGTATTCAATTGTTGAGATATCAAAGTTTACCTGGAAGCTCTTCCTGGGATATGCTTGCTGTCTCAGAAGGTGTTGCAATACATCCATGATGTGCTGTACTGCATTCTTCTGGGTACTGTCTGGATCTCTCAGATTGGCCAGGAACATTTCTTTGGGGTTTAGTGGTGGATGTCTAGCAGCCCCTTCCCCAGTAAAACCATTTGTTCCGCAGCCTACCACTTCAGCTGCCTCACCTCCTTGCAGAGATGGCGTGTTATCATGTCAGTAGCCCTGTAGTGTACCTGTTCGACATGTTCTGCCATGGCCACCCATGGCATTGACATCATGAACAATCTCTTGAGCGGGATATTCAAGTATCCTATGGCCCATATCTCCCCGTCCCCTTCTCTCCAGGAGAAAATAAACATGTTGCTGAAACCTACTGACTGCAGCTGATTTCCTGCATCATTGAAGAGGGGCTGCCATGGATTCACATGCCTGACCAGTATACTAGTAGGGTGTCCCAAAAGACAGCAGGAGTATACCATATGATAACCACTCATATGCCTACAAAATAACTATTTCCCAATAAAACAGGAAAGGTAACCAGTTAGTATTAGCCACAAAGCCAAAAAACACATGTAGTGATGAAGTCCTACAAAAATCAGGGACAGATTTAAGAACTGCTTTATAAATGTTTTGAAAGTTACTAGAATAACAGGTTTTGCATTACCATGCATATCTTTCTAAAGGGATATAATCTTGTGAAGTATGAAGCATTTATCATTATTTATAGTGACTCTTGTTTCTTAGTGTTTTGCTGGAAAAGCGTAATGCATTTTGAGGGGCATACTGTCAAAGGTTCTCCAAAAGTGAAAGAGGCAAAACAATCGACATTTTCTGAAATTCTTAACAGTTGAAACAGTTTGGGCGTAGGAGGGTTTTCATTCTTACAGTGGGACAGAGGTGGTTGTTCAAATGGATATTATTCCTCATGCAGATTCTCTTGTTTCTGTACAGTTTCTCCACCCTAACCAATCTTCCAATTTCTGAACATCCAGCGAATTTTTACTACAGTTATTTCATGATATGTATATTCCATTGTCTGTTACCAGCTCATATTTACAGCTTTTTGTAGCATTTTCAACAGACTTTGCATACAACACAACACCCTACAATTTCTGAAAGTTTATCACACTAACTAAAAGACTGACTCAAGAATGTGAAACTATTTAAGTTTTCCACTTATCCTCTTTGCACGGTATGTGGTAGAGAGGAGTTTAGAATTAATCAGTTTCATATGAAATTATTCAAAGCTTGCTGCAATCATCCTTGGATATGTGTTAGAAGAGCTTTTGATCTTGGATAATGGAGAGGTGAAGTGGCCATATTCAACTTCGAGATGGAGGCACGTTAACTACATTGTATTTCTACAGTGACCCTGATCTTCATCATTGTGGAGATAAGAAGCACAAATAATGGGGTGTTTAAAAGCTAATCTATTCATTCAAGCCATATTATTTATCTGGACATGCATTAACAGTATAATACACTCATCACAAGAAACATTGCCTGTGTGTATCCTGTATACGGGAAGCAATAGAGATTGCTGTACATTTGTCACTTTTAGACAGCAAGAGGCTGAGAACTCTCAGCCATCCTAGAAAGGTTGGATGAGTTTAGGGCTTACATGCCTATTTATTTGTGACTGTTTAGCCGCATACACACACACACACATATATATATATATATATATATATATATATATATATATATATATATGGATCTAGGACGTTTGCTCGACCATTTGAGCAAACATCCGAATCTATAAAACCCAAACAAACTTCTTGAAAGCTTCTTTTTATCGAAAAACTTTCGTTAAAGGACATGAACAAAAAGCACTCACATTTCACCCCCCTGCACCTCATGGAAGGGGATGTGCCCCCACCCCCCCCAATATTCTCCTGTGAGACCACACTACACAGTGGGAAGGGAAATTTCCATTACCGAGCATGCCGTAGTATGAGTTTCAGCCTGCGGCACGACAGCATCATACTTACGTAAAGTGCTTCTTACGGTGAAAAGCACTTTCATGTAAGTATGCTCCGCCATGACTCATTTGATTTCAGGACATTTGCTCAGCCTCGAGGAGCAAACGCGTCCTAGATCCATGTATATATATATATATATATATATATATATATATATATATATTATGACATGCTCATATACATATAAGACACACCCACACACAGCACACATACATTTCTTTCTTTCTTTCTTGGCTTTATTTATTTATGGATAGCTGGTGGCACTGAGTTTTATGAATAATAGTATGTTTTTGTATAGAGTGGAGACCTCTGAGTTTGGGTCCTGTTGTGTTAGATGTTAATGACAATGGCTATATTTTGTTGGTTATGTAGAAGTAGGTAGAAGCTTAAGTGGAAGTTATTTCAAAGAAACAAACAGTTTATCAAGCTGTTGTAGAACAAGATGGACTTCTAATGAAACTTATGATACAGCTGGACCTTTACAGGTATGTGTAGAACATTATTTATCTTTGGTACTGTCTTACTTAAACTCTGAAAAATTACTGATGTAATCTTTTGTGTCATCTAACTGCTTTGTGGTGGAGAGTAGGTAAGAAGGAATTACAGTTATCTGTACATTTGTTGCACTGCTTAAAGCTATTGCAAACACACTATATACCACGGTAGGTTCATATTTTGCTTGGTTGCCAGTTTTGCTGCAGATTGTGTAACTAGTTATTGCAGAGTATGTGAAGAGATTGCCTGAGATTTTTATCAGTCTGTTTCCTTTAGTTCTTTTTTTACTCTAATTGGGTATTATTTTTGCTTTTTGACACATTTGGGACTTAAGGTTTAGGCATTGGGGCTCATTTGAGCCAGCCTGCCATTCTGCAGGCAGGTTATGACTTTCTATATATCTGCATGCATATAAATACATTCATATATGTGAGTATGTAAAAAGTATCTATGTCCATATGTGTATGTATGTATGTATATATGTGTGTGAGTGTGTGTGTGTGTGTGTGTGTGTGTGTGTGTGTGTGTGTGTGTGTGTGTGTGTGGTGTGTGTGTGTGTGTGTGCATATGTATAGATATCTATGTGTTTGTATACATGTACACAGCTTCAGAGTAATCCTGTACAGTTTGAGTGTGTGTGTGTGTGTGTGTGTGTGTGTGTGTGTGTGTGTGTGTGTGTGTGTGTGTGGTTGGTTTGGAAGCAGTCTTATATTGTTTGAAGCAGAAATGTGTGTTGTTCCTATAAGTTTCATAGAGTAAGTACTAGGCAAGTTGGCCCTTGTAGACCATTTTAAGCTAAGCTCAATTTCCCTTTTTTGGACTCTGAAATAACCTATTCTATTTGGTTATAGACTAGCCTTTCCCATGTCATGGTCCATAAATTTACATATTACCCTAAGAAGGAAGAATAACTGGGATCATACCTAGGAATAATTTGAGGACTCTGCATGGGATAGAAAGAATTTAGGATCTTATCTCCATTAAGTGAGTACAGGGGCAGTCCTGGGCATATACTTTTTCTACTTACCATTCTATATTTCCAACTTGCACTTGAATATGGACAGGGGATAGACTTTTTCCCAAATTCACGAGAAACATCCGCAGTAAGAGTTATAACTCTACACATGGAGGTTGAAGAATGGAGGAGTCAGCATGCTCTACACCATGAGCATGATGATCACATCAGTCGAAGACGTCGTCTGTAAGACAGAAGCGCATGAGCCCTGCAAGCGGACACGCCCTCAGAAGTGTAAAAGTGCCCAGCATCTCACAACAGAGTCCACGGAAGTGTGAATGTATTAAACACAACACATGCCCCTCACAGACTATAGGAACATAAAATATATAACGAACATGTTATATATATTTTTAAATTGTAAAGATGTTTAACTATAGCGCTGCTTGTGCTGGGCGTACCGTAGCTTATGAGCTGCTGGTTAGCAGTCAGTGGGAAAGCATATAAGAACCAAATATGTAAATAAGCTCTGAAGCACATGAAGCGAGATGTTGGCTGAAGAACAGGCATTCATCGCTCGAGTCCCCACAACACCAAATTAAAATAAGCAGGAAACAAGTCCCTGACAACATGTATACATAAACTGGCATTTGCGTAAAATGGGGCCGAAATACCCATTTATATTGAAGAAATGTGAGGTAACAAAACAATAAAAATGCCATATGTGCCCATAGTTACCACAGTTTCACAGGTGAGTATAGGTGAGCAGCGGATGCAAAATGAGTGCACCGTAGCTGAGAGCAGTGGTTTAACATAAATCTATGTTCCTTAACTATTGAGCGTACATGCATGCCGAGCATAAACAGGCTTAAAACCGTC
>NW_025052189.1:0-11663 GCF_019279795.1 Protopterus annectens | reverse complement strand
TTTTTTCCCTGGCTTGTCTAGTTTATTGGTCGGGGGAACGGGCCCACCCCCTGTGTACTCTCACTACCACTGTGGGACTGCTGGTGACCATGCCCATGGGGCTAGTCGTGTAGTTGCGGTAGCTGACATGATGCAGTACACCTCCACTGGGTATGCCTGCTGACAGTGCATTGAGTGACAGACACGGTATTCCGAGTATCCTTTGTTCCGTGGATGGGAACATTTTGTACTTCGTGGATTTATGTTTGGTTCTCCATTTTGTGTGGATGGGTACTATGTTGCATACTCTGCATACGTTTCATTATCCACGGACACTGGTTGGTGCAGTTACTATTGCAGGTGGCCTGTGACAATCAGCACTTTAGGTTGCTCATCGCCTGCCGGCTTGGCCACGCCTACAGGTGCATCCTACTTGGGCTCCCTGGACTCACGCACGTGCCCTATGCAAGTGGTTGTGGTTGCAGCGCACACTCATTACTATGCATGTGGTGCTGCTACGCCGGTTATATGCTGCATGGCCGGCACAAGCCTTACGCTGGCCTTGCGCCGAGCTTCATGAATCCGGGGGATTATTTTCTAAAACCAATTCTAGAAGGGCACAAATTAAATTGATCTTGTCCTCAGTAAAAGAGTGATTGACATGCATAAATTTCATGACATTTTCTATGCCCCAAACATTCAGTACAACAGAACGCTACTCCTCTAAGTGTCTTGAGATGCCAAACTGGTAAAGCAATAATTTGCACCAAGCGATAAGTTAAAATAAGATTTAATAATAACAGTTAAGCGATTTCACTCGCTGGGAACGCAAGCTTCCTCAGAACTCCATTGATTAGTGACTGTAGTGTTTAAATAACTTTTTTGGCACCAAAAGCGCTACAAAAAAATATGAATTCTTAAAGCTGTATACACAGACTATCATATCAATGTCATAATAGTGATGGATATACACATTCGCTGCTAATACCTATGAATACTCAACAAAATCAAAAACTAAACATTAAAATAAATCCAATATTTCATACTATCTATAACCTCACAAATACTGAAAAACTATTGTAAGATACTTAATCTGAAAATTACATTAATAATGCTGGCTTAATAGTAATGAAGTCGTTCATTCCTGGTGCAGTCAAAGCATCTGTATATAGCTGCCACCATATTTCTTCGTAAGACAATAAACCTTTAAAATCTGCCCCTCTAGATTCTAATAAAATATTTTCAAGAATAGCAAATTTAAATGTATGGGTATGTTCATATTTTTTGACATGTTTGTACAAAGCATTTTTCTCATCTTTTGTCCTAATGCTATATAAATGGGCATATATGTGTTTGCTCAGCTTTCTTTCCATTTTACCTATGTAAAATCCGGAACAGGCTGTGCATTTAGCCAAATAAACAACCCATCTAGTATTACAATTCCCACTAACAAATCTTATATGTGTCTTGTGAATACTGTCCAAGATGACACTACATTCATCTAAGATAGCATGGCATTGTTTACAATTTCCACATTTACTGGTCTTCCTATAGGTCAGAT
The DNA here is from genome assembly GCF_019279795.1 of Protopterus annectens. Lineage (NCBI taxonomy): Eukaryota > Metazoa > Chordata > Ceratodontiformes > Protopteridae > Protopterus > Protopterus annectens. The sequence goes on along the minus strand of NW_025052189.1, from coordinate 10,123 downwards.
GTTTACATATTTTTCCTCCTTCCAGATAACTTTTTATGTTACGACCCATTTTATTTACAAAGGCGAGTTGTGGTCCCAATATTTTGACAATATCTTGATCTGTCATTATAATTTTCCAATTATTGGTTATGATCCTCTTAATTTTGCTTATTTGTGGGCCATATTCTAAGACACAAGCTCTTCCATAATCAGTGGTAGAAAGTGTGGTGTCTTGTGCCTGCTTTACACTATTATGGTTACCCATATTTATTTTATGTCCCAATAGGGATGTATATTTTTTTCCCCATTCTCCTATTATAGTTTTACTTATACGATACATCATATTTGTGTCATAACCTCTATCTTTAAGTAATGAAATTATAAAATTAACTTCTTCTAGCATCTCAGAATATTCAGATGTCATTCTTATAGCCCGTATAATTTTGTCACTGTGGACGTTATAGACCTATTTTCCTGTATTCCTAAAGATATTGGATTGGAGGCCTTTGCATACAGTATTCGTAAGTACAGTGGACTTGTTTGGGACAAAGTGTGTTTGATTATTGATTTAATGTCCATTGTTTTGGAACATAATTATATAGAATATGAAGGTGAATACTTCAGGCAAACCAAAGGTGTAGCTATGGGAGCGGCTTGCGCTCCCATCTACGCCAATTTGGTTATGCTTGAATGGGAGGAAACTAAGTTGTTTACTAGTGATTTCTATAAACATATCAGGTACTATTCTCGATACCTGGACAATATTTATATATTGTGGGACGGTGATAAGGAGATATTAGCTCAATTTGTACAATTCTTGAATACTAGTAGTCAATTTTTGAAGTTTACCTATTCAGACAGTAATGAAGGACTTCCGTATTTGGACACATATATATCTAAAGGTGACGGTCGTTTTAAATCTAGATTATACAGGAAGAACACATTTTCTAATAGCTATTTAGAATTTTCAAGTAATCATCCGAGAGAACAATTTGTTAATATATTTAGGGGTCAAATTATACGGGCTATAAGAATGGCATCTGAATATTCTGAGATGCTAGAAGAAGTTAATTTTATAATTTCATTATTTAAAGATAGAGGTTATGACACAAATATGATGTATCATATAAGTAAAACTATAATAGGAGAATGGGGAAAAAAATATACATCCCTATTGGGACATAAAATAAAATAAATATGGGTAACCATAATAGTGTAAAGCAGGCACAAGACACCACACTTTCTACCATTGATTATGGAAGAGCTTGTGTCTTAGAATATGGCCCACAAATAAGCAAAATAAAGAGGATCATAACCAATAATTGGAAAATTATAATGACAGATCAAGATATTGTCAAAATATTGGGACCACAACCCGCCTTTGTAAATAAAATGGGTCGTAACATAAAAAGTTATCTGGAAGGAGGAAAAATAAGTAAACATCTGACCTATAGAAAGACCAGTAAATGTGGAAATTGTAAACAATGCCATGCTATCTTAGATGAATGTAGTGTCATCTTGGACAATATTCACAAGACACATATAAGATTTGTTAGTGGGAATTGTAATACTAGATGGGTTGTTTATTTGGCTAAATGCACAGCCTGTTCCAGATTTTACATAGGTAAAACGGAAAGAAAGCTGAGCAAAGGCATGTATGCCCATTTATATAACATTAGGACAAAAGATGAGAAAAATGCTTTGTACAAACATGTCAAACAATATGGACATACCCATACATTTAAATTTGCTATTCTTGAAAATATTTTATTAGAATCTAAAGGGGGAGATTTTAAAGGTTTATTGTCTTACAAAGAAATATGGTGGCAGCTATATACAGATGCTTCGACTGCACCAGGAATGAACGACTTCATTACTATTAAGCCAGCATTATTAATGTAATTTTCAGATTAAGTATTTTACAATAGTTTTTTAGTATTTGTGAGGTTATAGATAGTATGAAATATTGGATTTATTTTAATGTTGAGTTTTTGATTTTGTTGAGTATTCGTAGGTATTAGCAGCGAATGTGTATATCCATCACTATTATGACATTGATATGATAGTCTGTGTATACAGCTTTAAGAATTAATATTTTTTTGTAGCGCTTTCAGTGCCAAAAAAGTTATTTAAATGCTACAGTCACTAATCAATGGAGTTCTGAGGAAGCTCGCGTTCTCAGCGAGTGAAAGCGCTTAACTGTTATTATTAAATCTTATTTTAACTTATCGCTTGGTGCAAATCATTGCTTTACCAGTTTGGCATCTCAAGACACTTAGAGGAGTAGCGTTCTGTTGTACTGTGTTCTGTGGTTTTTGAACGCTCAACTTTTGGATTCATTTTCTGTTGACATGCCCCAAATATTGGGGATCACAGTAAAGAGTGACTCTATATCCATTGTCACTAAAAGATAGTCAGCACTCAAATCAGAAGTAGCCACATATAATCTTTGTAGAAAGGTCCTAGTGTTTTTAGGACAGTGTCACAGGTGTCTAGCAAAGAATGCCAATTCTTTTTGATATAGATAGAAAGTGGCTCGGTTACTCAACCATTCCCAGACACTATCAGGCGCATGGGCGGCAATGTTAGATTTTTATGTACTTTGGGTAAACCATAAATGATTGGTATTAGTGGTTGCTGTACTTCAAAATATTTAAACAGCTTATTATCAATCATACCCGTCATAAGTAGATCAAAGGTAAAGAAAGAAACCTTCTTGACCTTTACAAAGGCAGTCTATGTATGAGCATCTGCAGGAATGCATGGATCGTGCTATCCCAAGTAAAACCAAGACTCACTCCTCCAAGAAAAGGAAAGCAGTCTGATGGACCCCTGCCATAAACAAGCTATACAACAGAAGGAGGAAAGTAGTACAGAAAAGAGTAAAATCCCAATAAGGAAAGACATCCCAGATCAGTATCAGCAAGAAGCTACGATCCCTCATTAAATCATCCAAGGCTAGTTTCGAAAGAAAAATTGCCAATGACTCCAAAGATAACCACAAAACATTCTTTAGCTATGTCAAGAACCTATGTGGAAACTCTCAGATCTGCTCTGAGTTAGTGCAGAATGGCACAAAATAAACTGAACTGACTGATATTGCCAACATTCTGGCAGACAGGCTTAGTGCAAACTTTATCCCCCTCTCACCCCCTAAAGGGCCCATAACCATACCAGAAGACTGTAGGACCTTGTCAATCACCAATACACAGGTTAAAACAGCCCTATCCAGAGCCAAAAACATAGCTTCAATGGGACTTGACGGTGTCCCAGGCTGTGTCTTGCAAGAGCTCCAAAATGAACTAACCCCTCACCTAAACACATTGTTCAAACTCAGCCTCTCTACAGGCTACATACCCACAGAGTGGCGCACAGCAACAGTTATCCTGCTCCACAAAGGTGGAGCCACAACGGACCTCGGGAACTATCGCCTTATAAGCCTGACTAGGTGGTCTGCAAGGCCATGGAACGCATCATCATGGAACTCATTAATAGAGACACTGGGAACCTCCAAACCTTGGACCCTACCCAGTTTGGCATTGTTAAGGGCAGATCATGCCTCCTAAATCTGGTGGACTTCTCTGAGACAGTTACCAAGGCATTAGACGAGGGAAAGGAGGTCCACACAGCCTACCTAAACCTTGCAAAGGCTGTCAACACCATTCCCCATTCTAGTATTATAGACAAGCTCACCAGCTTGAACATAAACCCCTATGTCATGAGATGGGTTGCCAACTGGCTCATGGATAGAACCTACATGGTGAGAGTTGCAGGCTCTATGTCTGACTTTAAACCGGTTACAATTGGCATCCCCCAGGGCTCAGTCCGAGGACCTCTCCTGTTCGTTATATACTTCTCAGAGGTACAGGCAAGCATAGGAGGACTATGGCTGACCAAGTTCACAGTTGACTGCAAACTAGGGGGCATAATTGATTCTCTGGCTGATACAGACACCCACCATATGGGTCTCACTGAGACGGATACCTGGTGTCAAAATCACGGCCTCAAGCTAAATGCCAAAAAGTGCATAGTCATCCCCTTTGGAAAAAAACAAAGTACCCATGAACTACCACATAGGTGGTAGTCCCCTAAATACAGAAAATGTAATCAGGGATCTGGGGACCCAAGTAGATAGCAATCTCTCCTTTGATAATCATATTGCCAAGGTTGTTAGAAAATCCTTCTATGTGGCCCACCTGATCACAAAAGGGTTCACACCTAGAACAAAAGAGGTTATTGTGCCTCTCTGCTCATCACTCATTAGACCCATCATAGAATACAATGCCCCATTTGGGATGTACCTTACAAGACACCTGCAGCAGCTGGAAAGACCACAAAAGTACCTCACCAAGAGGATTACTGGCCTCAAACAGATACCCTATGCAGCCCGACTCAAGAAACTCCAGCTGTACTCGGTTGCATACCACTTACTCAGAGGTGATCTCTGCCTGACATACAAGGCCATGTCCAACCCAGAATTGATGGACATGCTCCACCTAAAAAAAAACAAATCCTGGAGAGCCACATGCTCTAGAGATATAAACCTCACCACAATGATAAATAGGACATGCTGGAGGGATAGATTCCTGTCCAAGAGACTCCCATTGCTTTGGAACAGGATTCCAATATACATCAGGCAGAGCCCCTCACTAACATTTTTCAAGAGAAACCTTGATGGGTGGATGGGAAACAGAAAATTTACCCTGGGGATCACTGCAGTGGCTCTGCTGGACAGTGGGGCAGGGAACTAATGGCTCTCCTGGAGTGAGGCACAGGGAACTAATCTAAGGGGATGGCGAAAGCCAACACATTTTGGCTAGGCTTATAAATGTCCTTGGGCAGATAGCCTAGTGCTTACCTATGAACCTATGAACCTATCATACCATAAACAGCAGTTTTAGAAATACAAACATAAGTGGTGTCATCACATAATGATTTATGCATTTGTGTTCAATATAAGTCCTTGTCAAGCACAACAATTCCACCACCCTTATCTGCTTGTCTAATCTCTAAGGATCTCAAATTCTTGAGTTCATTGAGGGCTGCATATTCATCATTGTTAAGGTTAAAGTTTCTCCTCTTTCTATTGGATTTGAACTCTCTTCTTATTTGTTTCTCACAAGTCTGAATAAAGGTCTCTATCTTGGCATTGGATGGTGGAATAAAAGTGCTGGGTTTTCTAACGGAAGCAGTGTTACTGAGTTGAGACTTGTGAGAAACAAATAAGAAGAGAGTTTGAATTCAAATTGTAAATCTTCTAACCTCTCTGGCCTCCCCCCCTCCTTCTAGACAAAAAAATCACTTTCTCACTTAAGCCTGTTCTCACTAGCTATATAAAAACTTTACTTAGCAAATTAAGACCATGCTCTATCTATGCTGATAATTTTCCTCCCCACTTCTTTAAGGTTGCCACTAACTCTATTACATACCTCTAGTCTTATTTATAGGTTTTCACCAGAATCTACTTTTCCTACAATCTGGAAACAATTTTATGCTATTCCAATTCACAACAGAAGTCACTCCACTGAACTCTCAAACTACCGGTCTATAGCCATTCTGTCCTCAATTTCTAAAGTGCTAGAAAAAATTGTACACGAGCAAATCATGGACTATCTTCTTCAAGAAAATGTATTTACTTCCACCCAACATGGCTTCCATCCTAATCACAGCACTACTACAGCCCTTATTTCCTTCGCACAAAGTACGTCTCATGCCAGAAATAATAACAAACTTGTTTCTTTTCTATTCTTATATCTCTCTAAAGCTTTTGACACAGTTTCTCACCTCAAGCTCCTTTCAAAATTGTCTGCTCTTAGTATCTCCGATCTTACTATCTCCTGGTTTTCTAGCTATCTCACTGATAGACAGCAGTCTGTAAAATAGCTCTCTTCTGTATCTCCTTTTGTCCCCATTAAGACAGTTGTTCCTCAAGGCTCCATTCTGGTCCCTTTACTTTTCAACATCTTTACTAACTGCTTTCATACCTCCTCGTCTAATTTTTCTCTTATACAATAATAACAAGAAACAAGTTTGTTATTATTTCTGGCATGAGATGCAGTTTGTGCAAAGGAAATAAGGGCTGTAGTAGTGCTGTGATTAGGATGGAAGCCGTGTTGGGTGGAAGTGAATACATTTTCTTGAAGAAGATAGTCCATGATTTGCTTGTGTAGACATTTTTCTACCCCCCACCCCCTAAAGAGCCCATCTCTATACCAGAAGAACCCCCCCTCTCACCCCCTAAAGAGCCCATCTCTATACCAGAAGAATGCAAAGTTGCTGTAATCATGGCTGCACAGGTAAAAACCACACTCTCCAAAGCCAAGAACACAGCATCCATGGGACCAGACAACATCCCAGGTTACGTTCTAGATGTACTACAGAACAAACTGGCACCCCACCTAAGTACCATGTTCAGTCATAGCCTCACCTCCAACTTTGTGCCTGCTGAATGGCGCACAACAATGGTTATCCCACTCCACAAGGGGGGAGCCACTACAGACACCGGGAACTTCCACCCCATTAGCCTGATGAGCCTGGTCTGCAAGGCCATGGAACATATCATCATGGAACTTATAAACAAAGACATTGGTAATCTCCAAACTCTGGATCCCACCCAGTTCAGGTTTGTAAAAGGCAGATCATGTCTCCTAAACCTGATAAACTTCTTTGAAGCAGTCACCAAAGCAATAGACAAGGGTAAGGTGGTTCACACAGCCTATCTAGATCTTGCCAAGGCTTTCGACACCATCCCCTACTCTGGAATTATAGATAAACTCACTAAACTAGGTATAAATCCCTATGTCACAAGATGGGTTGCCAACTGGCTCACTGACAGAACCCACACTGTGAAAGTAGCAGACTCCAAATCCGACTTCAGACCAGTGACAAGTGGAGTACCACAGGGTTCAGTACTGGGTCCTCTCCTGTTTGGTATCTACTTCTCTAAAGTACAGGCTAACACAGAAGGTCTTTGGTTAATGAAATTCACAGATGACTGCAAACGAGGAGCCATAATCAAAACTCCTAACGATGTGGACATCCTACAAAAGGGCCTCACTGAGACAGATGCCTGGTGTCAAAGCCATGGCCTGCATTGTCATCCCCTTTGATAAAAACTCTGTACCCATGAACTACAACATAGGCGGTAGTATACTTAACACTGAAAGTGTGATAAGAGACCTTGGGACACAGGTGGACAATAGTCTCTCCTTTGATAATCACATTGCCACAGTAGTCAGGAAATCCTTCTACATGGCACAGCTCATCTCAAAAGGTTTCTCATCCAGAAAAAAAGAGGTCACTGTTCCCCTCTACCCATCACTCATTAGACCCATTATAGAGTACAACGCACCTTTTGGTATATACCTCACAAGACATCTACAACAACTGGAAAGGCCACAGAAATACCTCACAAAGAGGATTACTGGCCTAAAACAATTGCCCTATGCAGACCGTCTCAAAAAACTCCAGCTTTACTCCGTCACATATCGCCTACTCAGAGGTGATCTCTGCCTAACATACAAAGCTATGTCAAACCCAGAGCTGCTGGACATGCTCCATTTAAAGAAATCCCAATCCCTCCGAGCGACATGCTCTTGGGACCTAAACCTTGTCACCACAATAAACAGAACATGCCAGAGGGATAGATTCCTGTCCCAGAGACTTCCCATACTCTGGAATAGACTACCTATCTATGTCAAACAGAGCTCCTCATTAGCACTCTTCAAGAAAAATCTTGATGATTGGATGGGAAATAGGAAATTCACCCCGGGGATCACCTCTGTGGCTCTGCTCGACAGTGGCACAGGAAAATAATTTTCTTGGGTGGCAAAAGCTAGGGTACCTTTTTGACTGGGCTTGTATAGGCCCCAGGGCCGATAGCCTAGCACCTACCTATGAACCTATGAACCAGCAATCAACTTATTCTCAAACCCCCCAAAAAACAAACTTCTCCTATTTCTCCCTAAATCTCTCACTCATCTTAAACTTGCTTTTTCTATCTCATTTCTTAACAGTACTGTCATTAATGGTGAATCACATACCAAGCTTCTAGGTGTAATTATTGATGATCAACTTAGGTCTGACCTACGCATCCACCATTGTATAAACAGACACACCAAAAACTTGACTTGCTCTATAGAAGTAAAAATTCCTTTCTGATAATTCTAGACCCTCCCTTGCTTATGCTTTTCTTCTTCCTTGTCTTTTTTATGGCTCATAAATCTCAACTGACTTAAAATCCTCTCTAAAAATCAAGCTAGAACTTACTTACACCAAAGTAGCTAGGTGAGCTGCAAATAAGCCCTATAACTCCATCACTGCCTTTCTCTCAAATCTATAAACTGGATAGAATTTTCACACCAGCTTTTACTTACTCAATTGACTATCATCCACGATATTTTGAGCAAACCTACCTCCTGCCCTAGTATATCATCCATTTTCTCTCATTATACTCCTATTCTGGCTCTTAGGAGTTCTGATCAACTTCACTTAAACATTTACAAACCTAACATGACATTTGGTCAACATTTATATAGTTACTCAATTGCTCTTTTATGGAATAAACTACCACCATACATACAGCTATCTCTAACACTAATAAATTCAAAACAACACTAAAAGAAAATCTATGGAACTCATGGATCTGCACCTGGTTAAGCCCTACTTAACTTTCTTCTCTCTTTACTGTTTTTCTTCATTCCCTTACCTTACACTTTTTTATTTAAGTACTCATCTTTCTTCTAACTTTTGCATTAACTTCCTTTGCCTATACAATTGTACCATATAGCAAACTGACCTATATTGTATCTTAATTTTATACAGTGCTGTTTGTATGTAATATTACTTCAGTACTTTACATTTATCACTGTAGTTAAAGCTTTTGTATAATCATTGTACAATGCTGACTATTACTATTTTGTATCACTTCTTTTTTGTGGAGCTTTTCTCCCTGGGCCTCTGCTGAAAAAGGGCTCAAGCTCAGTCAGAAATTCCTGGTTAACAAATGTCAGGTAAATAAATAAAAAAATGATTGTGCTCATGCACTACTCCAAGCTACACCCCTCATGCTCATCCTAAACTCCATCTTCAAATTTGCACCCCCTTTACTTAACCTTTCTGTACCATAATCTTATGTATGTAAGTTTATATCATTGTCACTAAGAAATCTCCCTGTATATTCTCTCCCAACTATTATTTACATTATTCTTCTACAGACTTCAACTCCACCCTCTTCTTATTTTCTCTCGTACAAAATTCCATTTCCCAGGTAACTAATGTGAAGAAATTAGACACTGTTATTTGTGCTTCGATGTCTGGCTGAGTTTTTGTATATAATTTCAGATTAACCTGTGTATTATATGCCAGCATGACTAGCTATGATATTGTAAGCAAGTTCTTATATGTTGATTTATAATCTGTTTGTGCAGAATGCTTTAAAGACTTGAATAGTGCCATTTTACATTTCTAGCTGTGCATGATTGTGAATAAAGTTTCTAAAGGCAAACTGTCTCAGATTCAGCTGACCTGCAGATGGTGTCATCGGAATGTTGACAGTTGCTATATGTTGCTGTCAGAAGCCGAAAGATAGGAAGGAACTTTTAGAAAACAGATGTTGGGCAGGATTCACGAAGGCTTGCACGGAGTGTAAGAGACGTGCAACACTCCATGCAAGCCTCGCGATCCAGGAACAGCCCTAAGCTCCGTGTAAGAGACCAGCTAAAACGTCTCTTACACGGACTGGGCGGGGACATGCCAAATACCTCACTTGCATCTGAAAGGTATGCAAATGAGGTATATTAGTGATCCACGAAGCAGAAACCAGTCCGTGTAGGAGATGTTTTAGCTGCAGAAATGTACTCAGTTGACAACTGAGTACATTTCTGCAAATTCCACAATGGAGCCATGTCAGCTCCAAAAAAAGGTTGCATATGACTCAGGCAGCATGCCAATGGCCAAATATGTGGCCATTGGCAATACAACCCGATGCCAAAATGATAAAATTATATATTTTCTTTCGGTGATCGCCGATGTTTAAACCCAGCGCAGCCCCACGCAAGCAGGCTGCGCTGTATAAAAACATACAAAAGAAGGTTATAAACCCACAAATGTGGGTTTCATGCAATACATGGAATGACAATGCAGG
>NW_025052188.1:0-10647 GCF_019279795.1 Protopterus annectens | reverse complement strand
GTTTTTTTTGTTAAATTCTTAATAAGTCTATTTTTTGTAATGATTTTTTTTTTCCTTTTCTCCCCAGGCCTCTACTGAAAATGGATATATGTCCAGTTAGACTAGCCCGGTCAACAAATGTAAAATAAATAAATAAATAAATAAAGGTATATTCTTGGCTTATTCAGTTCAAGTAATGTAATATTGTCCCTTTTCATCAATATCTTTAAACCACAACACCGAGACAGTCTTTTTCACAATTAAAATCGTGCCCATAATAACAAGGTTAACCTCACCAAGAGTAACTTTTTCCTGTTTCTCCAGATTTGCTTAAAAAGTAAATAAAATCCAACTTTTTACCACTTACTAAAATGCACCTCCCAATTCCCACCCCCCAGCTCCACTTTTTCACATGATGCCACTTGCTTAACTACAGTAACTATAGTAAAAATTACAAAAATCATTCTGGGGGAAATAAAATTGAAATACATTTAGCACAGACATCCTGCAACAATACAATTGCAGAGAACAATACTCATTAGCTTCCTTTACTGGATCACAAATAAATCAGCCCAAAGACCTTTGATGAAAGCTGAACATGAATCATTTTCAGCACTGACCAAAACCTAAAAAACACTCATACCAATACAAATAAATCACTTAAAATAGCAACACAATCCTGAAAGCAAAGTACTCAGAGCACAACCACCATCACCCTGCTCTCAAAGAACAAATTAGTTCTTTTTACCGCAAACTGCTATTTACGTGTGTAAAACTAGGATATTAAGACACACACACACACACACACACACACACACGTGTGTGTGTGTGTGTGTGTGTGTGTGTGTGTGTGTGTGTGTGTGTGTGTGTGTGTGTGTGTGTGTGTGTGTTACAAAATATAGTAAAAGTTACCCCCTGCCCACCTATTAAAAATAAATATTACAAATCGGATAGAATCCAACTAAAATACCCGGCAATTGTCCCTCCTTCACTATCATCAATAAAAACAAATTACAACCTGCCATATTTACCCAAACCAATCACAAGTCATCATATTGCCAGTGAATGAATATTAACTCCCATATACAGGCCTCTGCACACTCTTAGAGTGCCACCTGTTTTGACTAACACTTAAACTGCTACTTTTTCTTCAAGTAATAAAATGTCACATGGAAAAATAAACATGCAATTTTTACTGGAGAGAGGGAAGACTGCAAATAAAAAGTGAGCAAACACACGAGAGGCTTGAACCATATTGGTCTAAATTGCCTTGCAAACAAAATATTCCCTGCTTCAGGGATCACTTCATACCCTAGTTGAATTCAAAGCTCAACTCTATTTGCAAAAGGATAGGAACGTTTAATTTTTTGCACATTTTTGGGTGAACAGTAGCAATGTAAAACATATGACTAATACCAATACGAACCTGACTCAGCCTTCAGCAACCAACTGCAGACACAGGATTATAGCATTTGCCATGACAACTCACAATGCTAACACCAGTACAAAATAACAAATCTCTGAACACAATTGTCCCAATGAGTAATGCTACTTTTTCATTGCTCTCCCACTTACTTATCTACAACAAAACACGTCACAAGACAGCATTTTTGTCCCACTGCCATTATGAGCATGTGGTCGATGCCATGAATCCCTACATGCATCCAAAAACTTTAATGTCTACCTTGCAGAACCATCAGAAACATGTTAGCTTCATGTACTTTACCTAAACTCCAGAATTCTTCTACCATCACTCTCATATCCAAACCTATAGACTGTACCTCTCCTGACCACTCTTGGCCCATATGCCCATATACCTCTCAACTCACTCTAAACTTTTAGAGATAACATTGTCTACTCAAATAATACCCTGCCCTATTCAATGTAGCTTTTAAAAAGGCCACAGCTTGCCTATTGGTCTACAGAGATGATATCTACAAAAATATGGAACCCTAGCAACCGTACAGGAGCTTTACTCATCAAAGCAGCCAAATCCTTTGACAAAATATTCAATATAAAACTACTATAAACTCAGTGTCTTCCAGAATTAGTTATATGGGTTCAAAAGATAAGTACAAGGCTTGCTGCCTTTGTGGGCCATTTTAAGCCTAGCCAGTTTCCTTTTTATGCATGAAATAACCTATCCCATTAGGTTATAGATTGGCCTTACCTATCCCGAAGGAGCATAACTGGGGTCATGCCATGGATAATATGGGAGACCCATGCATGGGATAAAGCATTTAGGAGTTGCCTCTGTCAATTAGAAGTGCAGGCACAGTCCCAGGGTAAATTTTCTATTTCAAATTCACAGATCTAAGTTGCATTTGAATGTGGGCAGGGATTAACTTTTGTTTTATGTGGATGAGGAGTCTGTTCCAGTGCAGATATACCTGCCCCTCCACACTGTTCCGTATGTATGACAATTACACCAAAGATAATTTATGCTTAGCTAAAAATAATAACACAAAATCTATACCACTGGGTACAGTGATGAGGAAGCCCCTACACCCCCACCATGCAGGAGACCTTTTCCTTTCACATTCTTGCTTAGTATAAAATACTCTTAGTTCAAACAACCTTGGTGTGGATTGTGATGGGTTCTCTTTACCCTGGGCTAGTAATCAAGGTGCCTCAATCCTCACCACTGACACTGGTGAGAGATGGTCCCTAGAAACAAGAATGGATTTACACAGTATTTGCAAATGCAGCTCTCTGCATCAAACACAATTTCCCACAAGAGCATACAGAGAGCACAGTCCACTGGGACTGGACTCTCTGTCTCTCCAGAACACAAACAAGACTCACTTTGCAGCACTTTGTCCCAGTTCCAAGTAGCTGACACACCTGCACCTGGGTATTTGATTTACACTTACACACACGCACACACACACACACACACACACACACACACACACACACACACACACACACACACACACACACACACACACACACACACACACACACACTCCTGGGAAAGGTTGGTACAGATTTGCTAACTGTACTCCTTCTGCCCAGACTATAAGGTAACCTCGCTGCCACCAGTCAACCACTGTCATACTCTTACCAAGGTATCCAATTATACTGAGTAAAGTCAGTACTAATATAAATGGTAGAGTGTAACCAAAGCAACCCAGCTTTTTGGAGTGGCCAACGCATCACTAAAATAAGCACAGGTACTCTCAAGACATTAAAAGTATTCTCTAAAAGACCAGCCGCAATGAAAACTATAAAAATATTTAATAATAAATAACAAAATAGAAAACATGAGAATACTAAATTTCAAAGCACAATAAACATCAGAGTTTCAATCACAGGAGAAATAAAAATAACACAGTTGGACAGATTCAAACAGGTGCAGAAAAACAATACTAAACCAAGCTCACTGTATTTCCTGACTGTCTAAAGAATAACTATTCCCTGGCTAATTTAATTAATACAGCAAGGCAAGATAGGATTTGCTGAGATGCTTACTTCTACAAGGCAAAGTAATGAGCCTCCAACTACTGAACTGAACTGAACTAAATGAACTGTGATAACTGTCATAGATTTTTATATCAGGTTTCAAAGAAAACAAAACAAGCTGCTGTGTGATTTCCATCCTCTCAGTGCTGGTTATGGAATAACATCACATTTGATCACCTGACTCTGGGCCAATACACACTCAGAGGTTTGCTAAGATCTGTTGCAGTATCTGAAAATTATACAATTTCAAAAAGTTCTACTTTTCCCTTCCAGAATTCCTTGTTTAAACATTTGCATTTAATCAGTTATAATAACACTCTTGATACAGTCTTAACACAAGCATCTGTACAAATCAGTGTAATAGTCAAATGACACAAAATTATTTACAAAACTCCAGCTGTCTGTGCTGGCATATGTTGCACATACACTGCCCTATTCTCCCTGGTAGAGATGGAAATACCTCACATCATCACATCTCTTCCCACTTTGAAGACTCAAACTAGTTTTTCAAGTTACCCTGGAAAAACTTTGCTTGAGAGAAATGGGCCTGCCTGAGAACACATTAACTTATACGCTGTCTTGAGAGTCCATCTGCATTGACACTGCTGTAATCTGGACTGGCTAACACAGGGGGTCCTCCCAAAGTCCCTTTAAGCTTTTAGAATGCCTGCTCGCAGGCTGGGATTTACACTATCTTATCTGAATTATTTTTCCTTGTCAAGTCTGTGAGGGGAGCAGCTATTGTACTGTAATTGGGAACAAACTTTCTACAATACCCCGCTGTCCCCAAGAATGCCCTTAACTGCTTTTTGGTAACAGGAGCAGGCCATGCCTGAACAGCTTCCACTTTGGCAAGTTCTGGCCTAATCTTACCACTCCCCACTCTATGTCCCAGATAGGAGACCTCTGCCATACCCACCTGACACTGGGCTTAATGGTCAATCTGTCCAGGACCTCCCTGACATGCTGAGGCTCTATTATGTTAACATAGTGCAATTTGCACCCCTGCCTCCTGCCTAGCAGGTTTACCATGTAATTGACATTACTGACATTCCTTACCACTTCGAAGGGTCTCTCCAAAGCTGCCTGCAGCTTACTGTGTTTGACAGGAATGAACACCATAACTTGATGTCCCACAGAATACTTTCATGCTCAAGCATTCCTGTCATACCAGACCATTTTCTGATGTTGGGCTCCTGTCAGGTTATCCTGGCCTAAGCCCATGAGCTCCCTAAGCCTGGTTCTGAGGTTTAGAATATATGCCACAACAGACTCCTTGTTGGATTCACACTCACCCTCCCACTCATCACGAATCAACTCTAAATACAGCAACTTAAAGGGTGAAAAAACTGTGGATTCTGGGGTACCTCTCTGAATGCAAGCAATAGATGGGTTAAATATTTTCTCACTCTCTCCTAAACTGGTCTGTAAATTCCTGTAGCATGGTCTGTAGTGTAGTGTCTAACCTTTCCACAAGACCATTAATCTGGGTATAATAGGGGTTGGTCATTAGATGCTTCACCCCACAACACTTCTACAGACAAGCCAGCAAGTCTGAAATGAAATTGGCACCTCTGTCAGTCAATATCTATCTCAGGAAAACTACCCTGCTGAAAATCTTCTAACAAAGCATTTGCCACCTTCTCTGCCTTGATGAAGGACAGAACCACTGCCTCAGGGTATCTAGTAGCATGATCTACTACCGCTAGGATATACTTCTTCCCTAAGGAACTTGGGGTACTCAAATGCCCCACAATATACATAGCTACCTTCTGAAATGGCTCCTCAGTCAGAGGCAAAGGTATCAATGGAGCTTTAACCTTGTCCAGTGCCTTGCCTACACTTTGGCACTCCTCATAGGTCCTATAGTACCTTGTTACATCCTTTGCAATCCCATGCCAATAAAAGTTTTGCATAATACGTCTCTTGGTATGCTTTATGCCCATATGACCTGCAAAAGATTGTCATGGGCTATGGCTAGAAGTGTCAGATGGTAGCCTCTGTGCACTACCAACCAATGTATTACCTCACCCTCTAGCCCTCCCTCGGGGTCAACTGTCTTTACAGTAACCCTTTGTTCTAGTATACAGACTCCCCTTTTCCTTGAGCATCAGGTTTCTCCTTAGCTACCTCCTTCAAACCTCGTAAGGCAGGGTCCATAACCTGAGGCTGTCTCAACTCTACTTTTGTGACCCCTCCCAGCTCCCCTTCTACAGGAAGCCTAGTATCTTCTGACAGTGGTGCCTCACTGTCAACCTTGGTACTACCACTCACCTCTGTCCTTGCAGTCACCCTGTCCATGGGAATGTCAGTACCTAACAGCAGCTGTGGTTCACTTTCAGGCTCACTGCTACAAGGTAGTTCCCTCCCGGAAATAGCCACATTACCAGTCCCAGCTTCAGGTGTGGGGTCTGTCTGGGTCTTCTCAAGCTACCAGACCTACATGCCTGTCTCCAAGCCTGACTGCATCTAATTTCATGAACTCAAGGTACTGCGCTATCAAAATCATTCCCTATCAAGATATCTGCAGGAATATCCTCAAACACAGCTACCTGCTTGCTTCCTTTTCCACCTTGCCAGTCAAGGTGAACCCTGGCCAAAAGTATTTGGAATGGGGTCCCTTCTAAAGCTCTGACTGGAGTGGACTGCCCAAGCAAGTACTGCTCCTCTTTAACCACTACAGGCTTCACAATAGTTATGTCAGAGGCTGTTTCTCTCTTAGCAGTGGCCTGTCTTCCATCAACTAAGGTAGAATACAAGCTCCAGTGGTAGTTGGTACCCCTGCTGTCTCTAGAGAACTTAACTTACTACTGGCATGCTGTTAGTCCCACTTGCTAGCTCCCTCACCTTTTGTTCCTCACCTTGCTTCAGTGGGCATTTGTATGCTACATGGCTCCTCTGATTACACTTAAAACATATAATCCTTGATCATGGCCATGTACCTGAACTAGTGGCTTCCCCTGTTACTGGTAGACTCTGTTGAAGTAGTTTAGGCTGCCCACCATGGCTTCCCTTATATCCATGTGCAGCACTGGGTATCCTCTTTTTGTGCAGTGATGCCCTGCTTGCTAAGTAGAGAGCCCCTTTTCTCCCCAGCCCATCTACAGAGTTACACTCTCAGTCTGCCAGCAAGATTCTCATGTCCTCAGGCAAAGTATTAAGGGCTTGTTCCCTCATCAAAAGTCTGCCAGTTTTTCAGAAGTGGTGACCTGACACCCACTCATCCACCTATGGAAATAAGTGCTTAACTCAGCAATATAATCAGATACCCTTTCATTTGCCTTGTGTCTGTGTTCACAAAACTTTATTCTGTAAGCTTCAGGTGTTAACTTATAACAGTCCAGTAAATGTTGTTTTATACTATCATAGTTTAAACAAACAGCTTTGCCATGGAGTAAGGTGGTCAGGAACTGTACCCAGAGCTCTTGGTCAGCATTAACCTGTTTACATACTGCTTCAAATATATGAATAAAACTATCAAAGTCATCCCCCTCTGCAAATTGTGGAAGAAATTTACTGACCTTTATGGCTTCTGGGGTCCAGTTATTCCCTTTCCCATTACCTCCATGACCCCGACGAAGGGTAATCATTTCTCTCTCATGCTGATGCTACTTCTTTTCTTCAGCCTCCAGTTCAAGTCTCTTTAACTCCAAACAGATTTTTAAGTCCTCTGAGGAAAAGGTGAACTGTCTTGTTTCTGAAGACGGCACATCCCAAACACTAGACTGGTTGTCCTCCTGACCACTGGTCTGCACTGCAGCTGTGATTAAAGCTGAAATAATTTCCTCCTCAGTCTGGTTAGCATGCACCAGTCCTTTGACTTTGCACACCTTGGCCAACTGATTCTTTGTCAGCTTACCATAATCCTCTGCTCACATCTATACCTGCTTTTCCTGACTAAACTAAACTAACAAAATTAAATAAAATTGTTATGACAATGAAACTCTGAATGTTTACCTTTTAGCTGTTGAGAATACATAGACCTTCGGTGACAACTGCCCACAGGCTACTAAATTTCACTATCTCACTGCTCTGCCACCAATATGGGATGGGCTCTCTTTACCCAGGGCCAGTAATCAAAGAGCCTCAATCTTCACCACTGACACTGGTGAGAGACTGTCAGTAAAACAGGAATAGATTTGCACAGTATTTTCTAATGCAGCCGTCTGCATCAAACACAGTTTTTTCCAAGAGTACACAGGGAACAAGGTCCACTGGGACTAGAATCTCTGTCTCTCCAGATCCCAAACAAGACTCACTTTGGAGCACTGTGTCCCAGTCCCAAGTAGCTGACACACCCACACCTGGGTATTTGATTTAGTGGGAAAGGCTGGTACAGATTTACTAGCTGCACCCCTTCTGCCTAGACTATAAGGTAACCTTGTTGCCACCAGTCTACCACTGAGAGGCTCTTACCAATGTATCCAATTATACTGTGTAGAATCAATACTAACATAAATGGTAGAGTGCAATCAAAGCAGTCAGGCTTTTTAGAGTAGCCAAGGCTTTAATAAAATAAGTACAGGTACTCTCAAGATGTTAAAAGTATTCTCTAAAAGACCAGCCACAATGAAAGGTATAAAATATTTAATAATAAATAGTAAAATAGAAAACATGAGAAAACTAAATATCAAAATACAGTAAGTTCTCAGTTAACCAGCACCCATGGGGATCGGTAGATGCCGGATAACTGTAGTTTCTGGTTGCTTGAGAGTTACTGTTAAAATAGGCCTGACTAATACTGTACCCCATACTATGCCATACCATAAACACTGCATTGATTTGAGTTTAATATTGAAATACAGTAATTAACAGCCTGGCTGGGGGGAACAAAAAGTACAATACATGAAAATTTAATTGAATTGTTCATACCGTACTGTGTTTCTTCGATTTTTTTTGCTGTTTGCTTGAGAGTGCTTGTTGCTTGAGTTCCGGTTAACTGTGTGTTTACTATAAAATAAACATAAGAGTTTCAGTCATAGGAGAAATGAAGTAATGCACAAAAAACCAAAGACAAGCAAAGAATAATCCACAACCTTGAAGAAAGGAACCGGAACTCTGCTAAAGTCCAAAAGGCTGTATTTTTTATTTCTGAAGTATTCCAAAAGTCACAGATAAAATCACACAAGCGCTTTCGCTCAGGCAATCCTGAGCTTTATCAAGTGAAAACAAATTGCAGTGTGCAGTAACCTCCATTAAATAGCCTGGCAATTATACAATTAATTAATTAGTGAAAACTAGTACTAAGGTACTCTGGTGCTTTAAAGTTGGGTGTTAAAAAAGTTAGTCATTATATCAACTCAAAAAATGAAATGTTTGCAATAACATGTGCACTTAAATAAAAATGACTAACCATAAAAAACATTTTAAAATGCCAGTTTCCTAGGTTTCAGAACATAAAAGTCTGAAGTCTGATTGGGGTTGTAGATTGTTGGAGAATGTGCTTAAAAATGTGTTTAGATTGTCAGTGAATTGTTAAAAAAAATTTTTTCATTATTACTTTACACTGATAAAAACATGCAATAAAATATGCATGAGATATTTTTAGTGCCCATCCATATAACATTTCATATAGAATTTAATTTATTAGTCGGAGTCCTATAACCGTGGATGTTCAATAATTTAGTGTGCTCTGTGGAGATGCTATGATATGAAGGGGGTCAAGTGTGAGAGTTATAACCTAGCCCTCCTGAGCTTGAGGACCGGTTTAATGCTGATCGTCCCATTCAGACCTGGTGGCTTCCCTGCATTCAGTCTCAACTGCCATAATAGTTCACGGTAGCCCAAGGTGGATTCCCAGTCACCACCTCTTGCATCTGGCTCAACCTGTTCCAGGACTAGAAACTGGATTTTGGGTTCTGGGCAGGTGAGTGAATGTTTGTAGAAGGCGTTGGTTTCCTTCTTCCTGATCATGTCATAAAGATACTCGTAGATACGTTTTCTTAATTCCCTCTCAGTTTTGCCCACATAGAAACTTTGACAGTTGGTGCACATCCCCAAGTATACAACCCCTCTAGAGGCACAGGTGTAAAATCCAGTGGGGTGTATCTTGTAGTTCCTAGACGGGAGGTATGGTGCTGTTTCTTTGGATATGGCATGACATTGGGCACAGGCACCACATTTGAATGTGCCCAGCCTTGGTTGTTTTGCCTTCATCTTTTTTCTTTGATTTCTTTCAAATAATTCCTTTAAATTAGCCCCTCTTTTACGAGGAGAAATGAAAATAACACAGCTGAACAGATTCAAATAGATGCAGAAAAACACTACTAAACTAATCTCACTGTATTTCCTGATTGTCTAAAGAATAACTGTTCCCTAGCTAATTTAATTAGTACAGCAAGGCAAGGTATGATGTTGAGGTGCTTACTTCCACAAGGCAAGGTGATGAGTTTCCAACTACTGAACTGAACTCAACTAACTAACTAACTATGATAACTGTCATAGATCTTTTTATCAGGTTACAAGCAAAAAAAAAAAAAAAAAAAAAAAAACAAGCTGCTGTGTGAGTTCCATCCTCTCACTGCTAGTTATGGAATAACATCACGTTTGATCACCTGACTCTGGTACAATACACACTCAGAGCTTTGCTAAGATCTGTTGCAGTATTTGAAAATTATAGAACAATTTCAAAAACTTCTACTCTTCCCGTCCAGTATTCTTTGTTTAAACAAATACATTTAATCAGTTATAATAACACCGTTGATATATTTTTAACACAAGCAACTGTATAAGTCAGTGTGACAGTCAAATGACACAAAATTATGTACAAAACTCCAGCTAACTATGCTGGCATATGTTACACATACACTGCCCTATTCTCTCTGGCACAGATGGCAATATCTCACATTGTCACATTGATTAACAAATTTGGCAGAAATACTCTACTGCTGAAATGTAACTTGCTCCACCACTGGATAATGCAAAGCTCTCAGACTCAACATTAAGACATGTACAAGGATGTAAACTGCGTTTCCTATTGATGTAAATACCACTTGTTCTTACTTCATGTATTTCTCCTATTCTGTCCACATAAGTGGTTTGTTATATGCTCTTTCCTGAGCCAGTACTCAATTTTTCATAATCTATAGTCTCCTGGAGTCTAACTAATGAAGCAAATTTGAAGCAGTAACCTGTAAAGATATGCTGTTTTTTTTTCAAACTGTGTTGGTAGAATTTGGAAGAAGCTTCCCAGAGAAATAAGAT
>NW_025052187.1:0-7141 GCF_019279795.1 Protopterus annectens | reverse complement strand
CCCGGGCCCAAAGGGGTTTTTTTTCCCCCCTAAACCAAACTTTTAAAACCAAAAAAATTTTTCCTTTTCCCCCCATAAACCCTTTTTTCCAAAAACCAAATTTTTCCCCCCCAACAACAAATTTGGGAACCCTTTTTCCCTTTTTCCCGGCCCAGACTTTGGTTATCCCCAACCAGGATTTTCCTTTTTTCCTGGCCACATAAGCAACACATTTTTGGGATTACCGATTCAACTCAATATGGTCGAACCATTTAGTTAAAACCCAACCAGTTTCCTTTTTTCCCCCTACAAACCAGGGGGGAAAACAATATCCCCTATTTTTTCCCCCTTTTTAAAATTAAACCCCCCTAGGGATTTTTTGTTTCTTAAAAAGTCGGAACCATTTAGACCTTACAAACCCTAAACCTTATTTCCGGGGCCCTTTAAAAAAAAAACCCCTAGGTTTTTTTTTTTTCCCCCAAACCAACACTTTGGACCTTAACATATACCCTAATTTTGAAACCATTTTTTTAAACATGAACCCAGGTTTTCCTGGGTTTTCCGCCCAAATTTAGGCCAAAACCCCCTAACAATTTGGGTTACCCGGGTTTTGATTTTAAACCAAACCATAACCCGTTTTTCTTTTTTCCCGGCAACTACAGGCAACACGGTTTAGCCTTAATACCCTGCAACCTAACAGTTTACCCAATTTAAATTTAAATACAGGAACCAGGTTTTTCTTTTTTCCCGGCTCAGGCCGGGGAACTTAACAATACCCTGAACTCTAACTAGGCCAAACCACATTTTACTTTAAATACAAACCGGGATTTTTCCGGTTTTCTCCCTGGCCACTACAGGCAACACAGGTTTAGGCTTAACAATACCCTGAACCCAAATAAGCCTTTTAAGCTAATTAACCAAACCCCTAGTGGATTTTTCCTTTTTCTCCCCAAAAGCAAGGTTAACCTTAAAAAAATCCACTAATTGGTTGGAAGCCACCTTTTAGTTAATTAATCCACTGAACCCAGGGTTTTTGGTTTCTCGCCACAGTACAGAAACCCAAAATTTTGGACCTAACAGATACCCTAACTTAACTACGCCCGGAAGCCACCATTTTAAGGTTATTAAAACCCAACCTAGGGATTTTCTGGTTTTTGGCCACAGTACAGGCAAACGGGTTTTGGACTTAAACCAAAACCAACCTCTAACATACCTAAACCTTTTAAGCTTAATTAACCACTAAACCCCTTTGGGATTTTTCCGTTTTCCGGCCACAGAAGGAACATTTGGGGAACCTAAAATACCCTAAATTTACATACTAGCCCTTTTAATTAATTAACCCTGAACTATGGATTTTTCCTTGGGTTTTCTCCGGCCAACTACGGGCCCTTTGGACCACCTTTCCCAACTTAAAAATAACGCCTTTTAATTTTTCCCTCCTGGCATCTGGGCCCAAACATCCCTGCAACATTTGGGAAGCCACCATTTTAAGCCTAATATAATACCACTTTACCCTAGTGGATTTTTCCCTGTGGTTTTCTTTTGGCCACAGTACAGGCAACACAGATTTGAGGACCTTAACAGATTCCCTGCAACTCTAACTATTGGTCCGGAGGCCACCATTTTAAGCTTAATATAATACCACTGAACCCTAGTGGTTTTTTCCTGGGGTTTTTTCCCCACAGTACAGGCAACAGAGGTATGAGGACCTTAACAGATTCCCCACAACTCTAACTATCAGTCAGGAAGCCATGATTTTAAGATTAACATAATACCACTGAACCCTAGTGGATTTTTCCCGGGTTTTTCCCCTCCACAGTACAGGCAACACAGGTTTGAGGACCTTAACAGATCCCCTAAACTCTAATTTTTCCAGAAGCCACCATTTTAAGCTTTATAATACCACTGAACCTAGTGGATTTTCCTGGTTTTCTCCTGGCCACAGTACAGGCAACACAGGTTTGAGGACCTTAACAGATACCCTGCAACTCTCTATCTCGAAGCCACCATTTTAATAAAAAAACCACCCTAGTGGTTTTTTCCCCGGGTTTTTTTCCCCTCCCAGCAGGCAACACAGGTTTGAGGACCTTAACAGATACCCTGCAACTCTAACTATCGTCTGGAAGCCACTTTTTAAGCTTAATATAATACCACTGAACCCTAGTGGATTTTTCCGGGTTTTCTCCGGGCCACAGTACAGGCAACACAGGTTTGAGACCTTAACAGATACCCTGCAACTCTAACTTTTTCGGGAAGCCACCATTTTAAGCTTAATATAATACCACTGAACCTAGTGGTTTTTTCCTGGGTTTCTCCGGGGACAGTACAGGCAACACAGGTTTGAGGACCTTAACAGATACCCTGCAACTCAAACCCATCGTCGAAGCCACCATTTTAAGCTAATATAATACCACAAAAGTGGATTTTTCCGTGGTTTTCTCCTGGCCACAGTACAACACAGGTTTGAAAACAGATACCCTGCAACTCAAACTATCGGTCCGAAGCCACCATTTTAAGCTTAATATAATCCACTGAACCCTAGGGTTTTTTTCCCCTTTTTTTCCCTAATACAGGAACCATTTTGGGATTCGTCTCCCCCCAAAAGGGGAACCAAATTTTAAGCTTAAAAATACCCTAACCCTATTTTTTTCCCCGGGTTTTCCCTAATACAGGAACCAGGTTTCCTTCAGTCCCCCCAAAACCCATTGCCAAGACCTTTTTAATATTCCCTGAACCAATTTTTTTCCCTTTTTTTCCGGGCCCAAAAAAAACCCGGTTTGGGCCAACAGTCCCCGAACCCAACGGTTGGAACCATTTTTTTAATTTAATTAATACCCTGAACCCAATTTTCCTTTTTTTCCCCCAAAAAAAACCCGGGTTTGGGCCAACAGTCCCCGCAACCAATTTGGGGACCATTTTTTTAATTAATTAATACCCGAACCCAATTTTTTTTGTTTTTTTCCCCACTGGAACCAGGTTTCCTTTCCCTGCCCCTTAACACAGTTGGAACCACCAAAATTTAATTAATACCCTGAACCCAATTTTTTTCCTTTTTCTCCTGGCCACAGTACAGGCAACACAGGTTTGAGGACCTTAACAATACCTGCAACTCTAACTATCTTTCCAGAAGCCACCATTTTTTAATATAATACCACTAAACCCCTAGTGGTTTTTTCCCCTGTTTTTCTGGCCAAGTACAGGCAACACAGGTTTGAGGACCTTAACAGTTTCCCTGCAACTTTAACTATTGGTCTGGAAGCCCCCTTTTAAGTTTAAATAATACCACTGAACCCTAGAAATTTTTCCCCTGTGGTTTTCCTACAGTACAGGAACACAGGTTTGAGGACCTTAACAGATACCCTCAACTCTAACTATCGGTCGAAGCCACCTTTTTAAAATTTTATAATACCACTGAACCCTAGTGGATTTTTCCTGTGTTTTTCCTGGCCACAGAAGGGCAAAAAGGTTTGAGACCTTAACAGATACCCTGCAACTCTAACTATCGGCCCGGGAACCCAAATTTTAAGCATAATATAATACCACTGAACCTAGTGGATTTTTCCTGTGGTTTTCCCCTGGCCAGTACAGGCAACACAGGTTTGAGGACCTTAACAGTTACCCTGCAACTCTATGTTTTGGTGTGGAAGCCACACTTTTAAGCTTAATATAATACCACTGAAACCTAGTGGATTTTTTTTGCAGTTTTCCTGGCCACAGTACAGGCAACACAGGTTTGAGGCCCTTGACAGATACCCTACAACTCTAACTATCGGTTTTGAAGACCATTTTAAGCTTAATATAATACCACTGAACCCTAGTGGATTTTTCTTTGCGGCTTTCTCCAGGCAACAGTACAGGCTACACAGGATTGAGGACCTTAACAGATACCCTGCAACTCTAATACCCTTTCCCGGGAAGCCACCTTTTTAATTAAAAATACCACTGAAGCCTAGTGGATTTTTCCCTGTGGGTTTTTCCTGGCCACAGTACAGGCAATACAGGTTTGAGGACCTTAACAGATACCCTGCAGCTCTATCTATCGGCCTGGAAGCCAGCATTTTAAGGTTAATATAATACCACTGAAGCGCATTGGATTTTTCCCTGAGGTTTTCTCCTGGCCACAGTACAGGCAGCACAGGTTTGAGGACCTTAACAGATACCCTACAACTCTAACTATCGGTCCGGAAGCCACCTTTTTGAATATAATACCACTGAAGCACAGTGGATTTTTCCCTGCGGTTTTCTCCTGGCCACAGTACAGGCAGCACAGGTTTGAGGACCTTAACAGATACCCTACAACTCTAACTATCGGTCCGGAAGCCACCATTTCAAGCTTAATATAATATTACTGAACCCTAGTGCATTTTTCCCTGTGGTTTAATCCTGGCCACAGTACAGGCAACACAGGTTTGAGGACCTTAACAGATACCCTGCAACTCTATCTATCGGTTCAAAAGCCACCATTCTAAGCTTAAAATAATACCACTGAACCCTAGTGGATTTTTCCCTGTGGTTTTCTCCTGGTCACAGTACAGGCAAGACAGGTTTGAGGACCTTAACAGATACCCTGCAACTGTATCCATCGGTCCAGAAGCCACCATTTTAAGCCTAATATAATACCACTATACCCAAGTGGATTTTTCCCTGCTGTTTTCTCCTGGTCACAGTACAGGCAAGACAGGTTTGAGGACCTTAACAGATACCCTGCAACTCTAACCATCGGTCCGGAAGCCACCATTTTAAGCCTAATATAATACCACTGTACCCTAGTGGATTTTTCCCTACGGTTTTCTCCTGGCCACAGTACAGGCAACACAGGTTTGAGGACCTTAACAGATACCCTGCAACTCTAACTATTGGTCCAGAGGCCACCATTTTAAGCTTAATATAATACCACTGAACCCTAGTGGATTTTTCCCTGTGGTTTTCTTTTGGCCAAAGTACAGGCAACAGAGGTTTGAGGACCTTAACAGATTCCCTGCAACTCTATCAGTCAGGAAGCCATCACTTTAAGATTAACATAATACCAGTGAACCCTAGTGGATTTTTCCCCTGCGGTTTTCTCCTGACCACAGTAAAGGCAACACAGGTTTCAGGACCTTAACAGATACCCTGCAACTCTTACTATCGGTCCGGAAGCCACCATTTTAAGATTAATATAATACCACTGAACCTGTGGTTTTTTCCGGGGTTTTTCGGGGTACAGGCAACACAGGTTTGAGGACCTTAACAGTTACCCTGCAACTCTATCGGTCTGGAAGCCATTTTAAGCTTAATATAATACACTGAACCCTATTGGATTTTTCCCTGCAGTTTTCTCCTGGCCACACTACAAGCAACACAGGTTTGAGGACCTTACAGTTTCCCCCAACTCAAAACCCTTCCGAAGCCACCATTTTAAGCTTAATATAATACCACTGAACCCTAGTGGCTTTTTCCCTGCAGTTTACTCCTGGCCACAGTACAGGCAACACAGGTTTGAGGACATTAACAGATACCCTGCAACTCTAACTATTGGTCCGGAGGCCACCATTTTAAGCTTAATATAATACCACTGAACCAAAGTGAATTTTTCCCTGTGGTTTTCTTTTGGCCAAAGTACAGGCAACAGAGGTTTGTGGAACTTAACAGATTCCCTGCAACTCTAACTATCAGTCAGTAAGCCACCATTTTAAGCTTAATATAATACCACTGAACCCTAGTGGATATTTCCCCTGCGGTTTTCTCCTGGCCACAGTAAAGGCAACACAGGTTTGCGGACCTTAACAGATACCCTGCAACTCTAACTGTCGGTCTGGAAGCCACCATTTTAAGCTTAATATAATACCACTAAACCCTAGTGGATATTTCCCTGTAGTTTTCTCCTGGCCACAGTAGCACCAATACAGGTTTGAAGACCTTAACAGATACCCTGCAACTCTAAGTATCAGTCCGGAAGCCACCATTTTAAGTTTAATATAATACCACTGAACCCTAGTGTATTTTTCCCTGTGGTTTTCTCCTGGCCACAGTACAGGTAACACAGGTTTGAGGACCTTAACAGATACCCTGCAACTTTAACTATTGGTCTGGAAGCCATCATTTTGAGCTAAATATAATACCACTGAACCCTAGTGGATTTTTCCCTGTGGTTTTCTCCTGACCACAGTACATGCAACACACGTTTGAGTGACCTTAACAGATACCCTGCAACTCTCACTATCCGTTCAGATGCCACCATTTCATGCTTAATATCATACCACTGAACCGTAGTGGATTTTTCCCTATGGTTTTCTCCTAGCCACAGTACAGGCAACACAGGTTTGATGACCTTAACAGATACTCTGCAACTCTAACTATCGGTCTAGAAGCCACCATTTTAAGCTTAATAGAATACCACTGAACCCTAGTGGATTTTTCCCTATGGTTTTCTCCTGGCCACAGTACAGGCAACACAGGTTTGAGGACCGTAACAGATACCCTGGAACTGAAATTGTTGGTCTGGAAGCCAGCATTTTAAGCTTAATATAATTCCTCTGAACCCTAGGGGTTGTTTCCCTACCATCTTCTCCTGGCCACAGTACAGGCAACACAGGTTTGAGGACCTTAAGAGATACCCTGCAACTCTTACTATCGGTCCGGAAGCCACCATGTTAAGCTTAATATAATACCACGGAACACTCGTGGATTTTTCCCTGCGGTTTTCTCCTGGCCACAGTACAGGCAACACAGGTTTGAGGACCTTAACAGTTACGCTCCAACTCTAACTATCGGTCCGGAAGCCACCATTTCAAGCTTAAAATAATACAGCTGAACCCTAGTGGATTTTTCCCTGTGGTTTACTCCTGGCCACAGTACAGGCAACACAGGTTTGAGGACCTTAACAGATACCCTGCAACTCTAACTATTGGTCCAGAGGCCACCATTTTAAGCTTAATATAATACCAAGTTTCAAATAAAAAATACCGGGGGTCCTCAGAAAATTTAAAAAATTTCCCGGACTCCCCCAAAAACAAAAATAAATTTTAATTGGTAAGCGCTTTCACGTATCAACGATACGCTTCCTCAGACCATGACAAAATGTTAAAAACAGCAAGCTTAAATTGTAATACATCCTGACTACTTGAGCATCATTAGTTAATCAATTATCCGATTAAGCTTGAGATAGAAGCAACATTCTTAA
>NW_025052186.1:0-11568 GCF_019279795.1 Protopterus annectens | reverse complement strand
CATTCTGAATGCTGCTGCACCCAAAAACCTCAAAAATTCCCCATGTCTTTCTCAGAAACACTGCAACACTGCAGTCTACAAAGAGAAGTGAAAACTTAAAAAGCTTAACTGAGACAAAAGAACGTTAGGGGCTGCCATTGCTATTATAAGGCGACATGTGCAGGATGCTGAGGGTGGTGCCATTCTGAATGCTGCTGAGCAACTCACAGTGAGGAGACAGAGAAGAGTGTACAGAGCCAGGGTAATCTACCAGGGGCTACATGAGCTGGAGATAGTGGAGCACTATAGAGTGGACAGAGAGCTCCTGCAGCAAATTGTTGAGTTGTGCAGGCCACACCTCACACACAGAACCAACAGAGGGAACCCATCCCAGTGGAAACCAAGGCAGCAAATTGTTGAGTTGTGCAGGCCACACCTCACACACAGAACCAACAGAGGGGAACCCATCCCAGTGGAAACCAAGGTATGTGTTGGCCTAAGAATACTAGCAATAGGTACCTTCCAGAGACCAACTGGTGATATGATGGGGATTTCACAGGCATCAGCATCCAGAGTACTGCACCAGTTCCTAAATGCCATGTCAGCACATGTCGGGGATCATGTATATTTCCCCAATTCCCGTGAGGTATTGGCCAGCAACATGCATCTCTTCCATCAAATAGCAGAATACTCTGAGGTAGTGGGTGCAATTGACTGCACGCACATACACATCAAAGCACCAGCCGGTGAGCGGGGTAGGGCCTACATCAACCGCAAGGGCTTCCACTCCATCAACTGCCAGGTCATGTGTGATGCCCAGGGCATAATACTGAATGTATGTGCTGGCTGCCCTGGAAGCTACCACGATTCCCATATCTGGCATCTGTCACAGCTGTACCAGATATTTGCCAATGGGGACATCCATGACAGTCACTTAGTGGGGGATGCTGGATACGCACTAGAGCCATGGCTGGTGACACCCATCAGAAATGCACACACACCTGAGCAAGAACACCATAATGAGGCACATGCACAAACACAAAATATAATAGCGCATGTGTTTGGTATGCTCAAGTCATGGTTCTGTTGCCTGGACACATCTGGTGGAGCCTTGCAGTACTCACTAACTACATTTACCCAAATTATCATGGTATGTGCCATGCTAAACAATATTGCCATTGCCAAGGCCTGCACAGGCACAGCATGACTTGGAAGAGGAACAACCTGAACCTGCCCCAGTAGGCTGAAGAAGGCGTGCCCAGTATGCCTTGGCCTTGGCAAAGAGGCAGCGCATAGCACATACACTAGTTCAGTAGGAACCCTGGAAATTGTACCTCTCTCTGACTCGCACATAAAATAAAAGAGATGCCTAACTTGACACTACCAGTTTTCAAACATGTATAGGGAGTATACTATGTGCATCTGACATAGGCAGCCCTGCAGCACCACCTGAGGCATGATTGCCATGTTTTAAGCAATATAAAGCAGTGCTAAGCAGCCTTTACCAATATCTTGTATATGTCCACAAAATTGCTCGTGCCACCTAGTGCAACATCAGGCAATGTTGGCCAAAGTTGAGAAAAGTCAGATAAACATGCTTATATCTGCTGTACTGTTCCTTAAGCAGTCTGGTCTTCCCAGCATGGCAATAAAAAGCAATGACGGGGCTCAAACCCAGGATACTGTGCATTATAGCCACAGCACTGAACCACTAAACCATGATAGCATTTCAGTGGCACAGACACAGCAGGACAATTGTACACTAATGCAAACACAAAGAAATGCAGTATCATGCCCCTAAAGAGGCAAATGGGTAACCTCCCCCACACACCTATGCAGACCGAGAACATCAGGCTAGGCAGTGTGATGTGGGTTGTGTAGGCTATGAAGTTGCAGTGTAATATATGTGACATTGGACGCCGACATCTGTAGTATGCCTCAAGCCACTACAATAGGCAACAGTACAGACTGAAATGGTGTCCTGTACATAGCAGTGCAGGCATAGCAAATGTGTATAAGTGTCAGGTGAAATCCACATCCTATGTACACCCACAGTACCAATCAGGTGTGCCCCCAGGTAGAAATGTACAAAGAATAGCTGTTCCCCCTGTATGTAGAAATGTTGGTAAGTCTATGCAAAGTGTCGCATGGAAGCCCTGCAGGCACAGCATGATCCCTGTTGATCTATGACACAAAGGCGAGCCCTGCTGTAAAAATACAACTTGATTTTCCATACACATATAGTATAAATGTCTATACTGGGCATGCTCACACACTCCAACAAATGTAGTGGATTCCATTCAGCATCACACTGAAAGGTCATACTGGGCATGCTCACATACTTAAAGAAACTAACCAAATGTCAGGCAGCAACATACTGAAATGTCATACTGGGCATGCTCACACACTTAGGCTAAATACAGATGTGATAATCAGGGATCTATGGACAAATGTGGATAGTCATCTCTACTTCCAGAAATACATTGACAAAGTGGTTGGAAAATCATGCTATGTGTTCACACAAACTGCCAAGGTTTGTGCATGTAGGTCAAAGGAGGTTCTCAATACTCAGCAGTCATCAGACCTGTCAGAGAGTACCACAACACACTTGCGATGAATCCGACTAGGCACGTTCAGCAGCTAGAAAGACCAATGAAGTACCTTAACAAGAGGATTACTGGCCTCAAATAGTCGCCCCATGCAACAAGACTGAATGTAACCTAATCTGTACTCTGTGGCATACTGTCTATTCAGGAGATCTCTGCCCAACAGACAGGTTCATGTCATGGTTACACTCAGATCTGTTCAGAGTTACAGCTCAATGGCAGTAAATGTACAGAGCCAACTGATATTGCCAACATCCTGGCAGATAGGATCACTGTTAACTGTACCCCCGTCTCACCCATGAAAGAGCACATCTCTATAACGGAAGACTGCAAAGTTGCTGTCATCATAGCTGCACAGGTAATAAACACTCTCCAAAGCCAGTATCACAGCAGCCATGGGACCAGATACCTTCCCAGACTGTGTAGTATCTACTTCCCTGAAGTAAACATTAACATGGCAGGTATGTGGCAGCTGAATTTTCCAGAGGAATGCAAACCAGGAGCCAGAATGGTAAACACAAAAGATGTGGACATCCTACAAAAGGGCCTCACTGGGACAGATGGCTGTTGTCAAAGCCATGGGCTCTAGCTGAATGCCAAAATGTGCATTGTTATCCCCTATGTTAAAAAATCTGTAGCCAAAAACTACAACAGAGGTGGTAGTATACTTCACACTGAAAGTGTGACAAGAGACCTTGGGTCACAGGTGGACAGTGGATACAACTGTAATAATCACATTCCCACAGTAGTCAGGAAACCCTCCCATGTGGCACACCTCATCACAAAATGTGTCTCATGCAGAATGGAAGAGGACAATTTTCCCCTCCACTCATCACTCACTAGAACTATAATAGAGTATAACACCACTGTTGCTTTGTACCTCACAAGACAACTACAACAACTGGACAGCCAGCAGCAATACCACACAAAGAGCATTAGAGGCCTGAATTACATGCCATACACAGACCATCTCAAAATGCTCCATAGGTACTCCCTTGCATATCGCCTACTCAGAGGTGTTCACTGCCTACCATACAAAGCTATGTCAAACACAGAGCTGTTGGATATGGTCCACGTAAAACACTCACAATCCCTCTGACCTGTGGACTCAAAACCATGAGTGAAATACAAAAGGAAGGGGTGTACCCATTTACCCTATGGATACACACACCTTCAGGTTAGTGGCACAGCATTGGAGACCATGCAAGTGCAACTAACATTGGACAAAGCTGGCCATCAGATTGTAGCCTGCTACAGATCATGTACCTTGTCTCAGGAACCTCACTCAGTATTCCAGAGAACAGTGGAAAGTATAAAAGTCCTATCAAACACAATTATATGAGGAGATTACAACTACCCAAACAGTGAGTGGTGCAATTACTCATGTACAATGTCCTTCGCTCAATGTTTCCTAGAGTTAAAACTCCCTACCACCCTGGAACAGCTGGTCACCATGCCCACTAGAGGTGACAACATACTGGACATGATCATCACCAACATGGGGTACCAGTGTTCCACTACAGAGATAAACCCCTCACTGGTAATATCAGATCATGAAGTAATCACACTGGACCTCCACATCTGCCCCCTCCACCCAGTCAATGAAACCACTGTGAAGACATTTGCAAAAGCAAACTGCACACTACCCAAGACCAAAGTGGAGTGTTCCAAAGCCCTCTTGCTATAGGATGATGGTATACAATCCACAGAATCATTTAAAGGTGCATCCTATGAGCATCTGCAGAGATGCATGGAATGAGACATCACAAATAAAATCAAGATGCACACCTCCAAAAATAGGACAACAATCAGGTGGTTGTTGCTCATAAATAAGCTAGACAACAGAAGGAGGAAATGAACACATAATAGAGCCAACTTCACTGAAGGAAATGCATCACTGATCATTATCAGGATGAAACAATGATCGCTCATAAAATAATCCAAGGACAGTTTCTAAAGACAAATAGCCAAGGAATGTAAGAATAACAACCACAAAGCCTTCGGTAGCTATACCAGACATGTAGGTGTCAACCTCCAAATATGCTGTCAGCTACTGAAAAAAGGAAAGAAATACACCAAACCAACTTTCATTGCCCACATCCAGGGGGACAGGTTCAGTGTAAACACCCCCCATTACCCCCTAAAGGGCCTGCGCCCATCACAGAAGGATGCAGAGCCCCAGATGTCATGGACATGCAGATAAAGACAGCCCTCACCAAAGCTGAGAACACAGCATCAATGTGACTGGATGATGTCCCAGGCTGAGTCATACACTAGGCCCATGAGGAACTGGACTCTCACTCACATTCACTGTCCATACACAAGTGTACCACAGGCTATGTATCCAAAGAATGGCATTCACAAACAGTCATCCAGCTCCAGAAAGGGGGTGCCACAACAGAACATGGACACCATTGCCCAATATGTCTACTCAGCCTGGTCTACAGAGCTATTGAGCAAATTGCCATGGAACCCATAAACAGAGACATTGGAGACCTCCAGACAATGGACTCTCCACAACTTTGCCTTGTGAAAGTCAGATACTGTCTCCTAAACCTAGTTTCAAACAGTTACCAAGGGCATAGATGGAGGTGAAAGTAGTCCACACAGTCCACCTGGACCTCATAAAGGACTTTCCACACCATTCCTCACTCTGTCATCATGGACAAACGTACCAGCTGGAACATTAACAGCTATGTCACAGGATGGGTGGCCAGGTGGCTCACAGATCAAACACACATGTTCAGAGTTGCTGGTGCCATGTCCAACTCTAAGCCAGTCACAAATGGCATCCCACAGGTCTTGTTCCTGGGACCCCACCTGTTCAGTAGATACTGATCAGAGGTACAGGCAAGCATGGGAGGTGTATGGCTGAACAGGTTTGCAGATGAATGGTAACTGTGGTCCATAATCGACTGCACAGCTAACGCAGACATCCTCCACAAGTGTCTTACAGAGACAGATACCTGATGTCAAAACAATGCCCTCAAGCTGAATGCCAAAGAATGCATAGTCATCCCCTTTGGGTACAACAAAGTGCACACAAATTATCACATAGGTGGTAATCCAGTATGTACGGAAAAGTCATTATGGCCCTGGGGACACAGGTAGATAGTACACACCCCTTTGATGATGACATGGCCAAAGTGTGTAGACATTCCTTCAATGTAGCCCACTTAATGTCACCTAATGTAACCCACTTTGGATAGTCTGATGATGTCACTATCCTATAAATAAACCTGTGGAAATGATAGCTCAGAGTAATGTGTGTAGTGCAGCATGTAAATGCATGTCCCTGTAGTATAAAGTGATTAGGTAGTGGTTTGAATTCTGCACTCGACAAGTTTGTGTGTGGTCTCCTTGGGAAGGCGCAAATGTTTTGGAGAGTAGTAAAACACCTTAAAAGTGGTAAAGTAATTTCTGTCAAGTCTGGTTATGTCACCATCCTACAAATATACCTGTGGAAAAGATACTTCCCAGTAATGTGTACAGCATGACGTGTTGATGCGTCGTCCTCTAGTATCATGGATTAATTAGGTAGGGGTTTAAATCCTGCACTGGGTGAGTGTGTGTGACAGTGTTGATCAATGTGTTGGGGGTTTTGCTTTTACTACCGTATGACATATCAGTAGGCATTGCACATGCGAGGTAGCTATGAGGCAAATACATATACGTACATGTTACCCCAAGAATTGCATGTGTGGGAACCCTGCTTTATCCAAGTACACAGTTGGCATCTTTACCAAACTGTGCTGTTGCTTCACGGACCTTAGATCACATCTGTATGCCTGTGACAAGGCCAGCCACTGCAGTGATGCCTGGCCTAGGTCATCCGTGTCACACACACTCATTACGGTTTCTACTGAATTGTGTGTGTGAGGGTTTATGGCTGAGGTATGTGTCAGACCTGTTCAAATGCAGCAGAGTCTGTCAATGATGACTATGCATTATAGGTGTACAACAACCTTTGTGGACATGCATGCAGAGCCCTGATTGCTTATTTGATCCACCGAGGGATTCCAAAATACCTTAGGGAATGTGATTATCAAAGGAGGGATGATGTAACTGCTTCTTGAACTGTTTTAAACTGTTTAAAGTTGTGTTTGCACCTGCACTTTTAAAGTTTGTCCTGTTTGTTGCATTTACCTGTTGAGGCTACACACTCAAGTGTGCTAGCCTGTGTTAAATATTTATTGCATTTTCCTGCTGTTTGTTGCAAAAAAAAAAAGTTATCCTTGTTTCCCATCTTTCCTGACTTAGAGTAGTCCAAATACAGGCTTTGCTGTATTCTGGACGTTTGGAAAGTTCCTGTGTTGCCATTTCCTTTCTTGGATAGAGGGAGGCTTCTTTGTTCACCAGTGGCAGTGGGGAGCTTGGAGCAGCCTATCTGTCCCTGGAGGAGTGTTCCCAGTGCAGGAATCTGGTAGTCTGTTGGCTGTTTTGGGCCAATTTCTAGCTCTTTCAAGTCAGCCTGTATAAAACCCGCTGTAGCGCGGCTTTGCGTGATTTTGTGCATAGCGCGGCATCGAGCAGTGCCACTTATTTGGGTTTGGGCCTTGGAACTGATCTAGTTCTCATAATAAACACCCTATTCCTATGCTAAAGCCTAGCACTTGCTCACTAAAGCAATTATATGTCAGCACTAAAAAATTAAAAGCACTACACCCTCACAAACTCCCCTTGAGTAACTTATTCCCCATTGGCCCTTTTTTTCAATTATAAAGGAATTCCCAATACTATTCTAGCATGTCCAAAGGTCAGTTGTCAATCTCCTCTCCAGTCCAGCTGGTGAACCTGGGAATCTTGAGGCAATGTTACAACTGCCTGATGTATACAGACAACCCTCTCCTCCTCCCAAAAAATTCCAACACATGTGAGAGATGCAACCATATAGCCAAACTGGAGGCTAAGCTTTCTCAACTCAGTACTGGCGTAACCAGTCAGGAGGAGAAGGAAACCACACTCACTACAATTCCAGTCTCACATAGACCTACCACGACAGCAAACCAAACACATAAACACACAAAAACATACTTGGAGGCTCTAAATAAAAATCTGCCTAAGTAGCAGAGACCTCCAAAGCAGACACCCAAGCAACCACTACCCCAAAACAAAACATGTGCAACACATAGCTCACAAAGCCAGTGTGCCGAACATTCACAGCCCTTAAGGATAAACAACACACCTGATACACTTGTAATAGGTGACTCTATCATCAGGCACACTGACGTCCTGCTCACCAAGCTGAACAAGGAAAAGGTCACGGTGAGCTGCCTATCGGGCGCTAGGATCTGCCACATAACACAAGCACTCAGGTCACTCCTAGGCAAGTACAAATATGACTCAGTCATTGTCTATGCTGGTGTGAATGACCTGAGACGTACCTCCCTGGACTACATGAAAAGAGACAAAGATGAGCTCTCTGAGCATGTAGCCCAGGCCGGTATGACCCTGACCTTGAGTAGCATCTTACCCTCACCAAGAATGATGTCACAGTATGAAGACAAGATTATCAATTTCAACAATTGGCTTAAGTATTGGTGTCATTCAAAGGGGATCCAATGCCTGTCAGCCTGGGATGACATGCTCGACAAGCCATGATGCTTCGCTAGGGACGGCTTGCACCTGTCACCCCTGGGCTTTCGGATATTGGCAAAGGCTCTTGCTACACCCATAGTGCCTTTTTTAGGCAAGGCTCAAAAGACAAACCCACCTCCATAGGTATCACAAGGGATAAGAAACTAAGAGTAATGCTACTCAATGCCAGAAGTCTAACCC
The DNA here is from genome assembly GCF_019279795.1 of Protopterus annectens. Lineage (NCBI taxonomy): Eukaryota > Metazoa > Chordata > Ceratodontiformes > Protopteridae > Protopterus > Protopterus annectens. The sequence continues at coordinate 3,205 of NW_025052186.1, read as the reverse complement.
TCAAGATGCACGCACTCAAAACTCTCCTTAGCATGGAGAACATCGATATCTGTGCAGTAACAGAAACCTGGTTCAAGGCTCTCGAGAGCACCACAGCACTACCAGGTTATACCTCATACCATGCTTTTTGGCCCCAAAACTTGGACCGAACCACAAAAGGAGGGGGAGTATCAATATTCGTCAAAGATACCCACACCTCCAGGTTGGTGGCACAGCACGAAGCATCAGAGACTATCCATGTGCAACTAACAGTGGGTAAAGCTGCCTTCCAGTTTATAGCCTGCTACAGACCACCCTCCCAAACCCAGGAACCCCACTCAGCCTACTTGAGAACACTGGAAAATATGATGGTCTCTCCAAACACCATTATATTGGGTGACTTCAACTACCCAACCATAGACTGGGAGCATTACTCTAGCTCCAACACCCTAGCCCAAAGGTTCCTAGAATTTATAAACTCAAATGCTATGGAACAACTTGTTACCACTCCCACAAGAGGGGAAAACATACTGGACCTGATCATCACCAACATGGAGACTATATGCTCCAGACCAGAAGTGTATCCCTCACTAGTAAGATCAGACCATAAACTAATCTCACTGGATATTCACATCCCGACCCCACCCCATGCCCAGAAAACCATAGTGAAAAACTTCTCTAAAGCAAATTTCACACTCCTCAAAACCGAGATGGAATCCTTAAAAGCCCCGGGGCCTGTGGATAATACGGCCCAGACCACAAAATCCTTTATAAACGCATTCTATGAACACCTTCAGGAATGCATGGATCATGCAATCCCAAATAAAACCAAGACCCAAATTTCCAAAGGTAGACGTCCTGTCTGGTGGACCCCAGCCATAAACAAACTATACAATAGAAGGAGGAAGCTACTACATGACAGAGCAAAATCCCAAAAAGGGAAGGCATCTCTGATCAGTATTAGCAAAAAACTATGGGCATTCATAAAATCGTCTAAGGCCAGCTTTGAGAGAAAAATTGCACAGGACACTAAGGATAATCACAAGGCTTTCTTTAGTTATGTTAGGAACCTGGGTGGTTATTCCCAGATATGCTCAGAAATAGTCCAAAATGACAAAAAATACACCAAACCCACAGACATTGCCAACATCCTAGCTGACAGGTTCAGCGCAAACCCCCCCCACCCACCAAAAGGGCTAATATCTATCCCAGCAGAGTGCTGCCCCCCCTGACATCTCAGATGCTCAGGTAAGAGCTGCCATCTCCAAAGCAAGAAACACAGCATCAATGGGATCAGACGGTGTCCCGGGCTGCGTCCTACATGAACTCCAAGAAGAGCTAAACCCAAACCTAAAACTACTGTTCAATCTCAGCCTTACTACAGGATTTGTACCCAAAGAGTGGCGTACTGCAACAGTGGTCCCTCTCCACAAAGGTGGTGCCTCAATGGATCCTGGAAACTATTGCCCCATAAGTCTCACTAGCTTGGTCTGCAAAGCTATGGAAAGGATCATCATGGACCTTATAAATAAAGATATTGGGGACCTACAGACACTGGATCCTACCCAGTTTGGCTTTGTTAAGGGCAGATCCTGCCTCTTAAACCTGGTCGATTCCTTTGAAACAGTCACCAAGGCCATTGACAAGGGGAAGGTGGTCCACACAGCCTACCTGGACCTCGCAAAAGCCTTCAATACAATACTCCACTCGGGCATTATAGATAAGCTCACCAGCTTAAATATAAACCCCTATGTCACTAGATGGGTTGCAAACTGGCTCAAGGACAGAACCCACATGGTTAGAATAGCTGGAACCATGTCAGACTCCAAACCAGTTACAAGTGGCGTCCCACAATGCTCAGTCTTGGGACCTCTCTTGTTCGGTACATATTTCTCGGAGGAACAGGTCAACATGGAAGGACTGTGGCTGACCAAGTTCGCAGATGACTGCAAACTGGGCGCCATAATAGACTCTCCAGCCAACACAATCATCCTTCAAAAGGGCCTCATAGAAACAGACAACTGGTGCCAGAGCTATGGCCTCAAGCTAAACGCCAAAAAGTGTATAGTCATCCCCTTTGGCAAAAACAAAGTGCCCACAAATTACCACATAGGTGGTAATCGATTAAGTACAGAGGACGTAATTAGGGACCTGGGGACCCAAGTTGATAGCAATCTCTCATTTGACAACCACCTGGCCAAAGTGGTTAGAAAAACATTTTATATAGCCCACCTAATCATGAAGGGATTCACATCTAGATCAGGGGAGGTCATTGTGCCTCTTTACTCATCCCTCATCAGGCCCATAATTGAGTACAATGCCCCTTTTGGGATGTACCTTACCAGACACCTGCAGCAACTGGAAAGACCCCAAAAGTACCTCACCAAGAGGATCAAGGGGCTCAAACAGATGCAGTATGCTGCCCGGTTAAAGAAACTCCAGCTCTACTCGGTGACATACCGCCTGCTCAGAGGCGATCTGTGCCTGACGTATAAAGCCATGTCCAACCCGGAATTAATGGACATGCTGCACCTCAGTAAATCCAAATCCCATCGAGCTACGTGCTCACGGGACTTAAACCTCAGCACTGAAATAAATAGGACATGCTGGAGGGACAGATTCTTAACCCAGAGGCTCCCTTCACTCTGGAATAAAATCCCAGTCCAGGTTAGGCAGAGTCCCTCATTGACTCTCTTCAAGAGGACTCTTGATGAGTGGATGGGAGATAGTAGGTTTACCCCGGGTATCACTTCTGTGTCACTGTTAGACAGAGGCACAGTATACTAACCTCAAAAAAGGGCATATCAAAACTAATTTAAAATGGGTGGCGAAAGCCATACACACTCTGGCTAGGCTTATAAATGCTCTAGGGCAGATAGCCTAGTATGAACCTATGAGCCTATGAACACTGGGTTGCGTGTACACATCGGTACCTGTTCATGATGTTGGTGGCTACTACCTATGTAGTACTGTGGGGATACTACGTTCCGTAAAGGTGGATGACTATGCTTAGTTTCGCCTATAGCTTTACAGCATGGGTTTGACAACCGGTATCTGTCTGTATGACACCCTTGTGGAGGATGTGTGTGTCACCTGGAGAATGCAGTATAGGCCACAGTATGCATTAGCACATGTGGACAGACATATTCCTACTGTGATTGCTTGTACCTAAGAGAGCCATATGCGGAACAGGATTGGTTTCAGTAATGGGTGCACAACCCCATTG
>NW_025052185.1:0-7500 GCF_019279795.1 Protopterus annectens | reverse complement strand
AATACTGTAATCATGTAGTCCGGCTGTAATATGCATCACAAGGCGATCGCATACACACCCAGCGTGAGTGACAAATGTAAGCACAAATGTCGGTTGGAGTCGGCGGGTGTAGAAAGTGTGTTTGTCTACCAGTATGCCAGTAGTGCACTGTTAAAGAAATGTGGAGTCTAAACGGGTATAAGGAGCTGTAACCACCAGAGGTCAGCAGTGCTAAACACCGTGCAAACCCATGCACAACTGCTCCCACCTGCTGGAATGTGCCTTACCCACTCCGTATCCAAAGGCGTTCTATCCGCAAAGAAAGAACCGTCCTTTGCATGTGTTGGTAGCAATACCCTGCACACATAGCTCATGTGAATTATCAATACACCATGGCATATGTACAGACAATAGACCATACACATACCATACAGCACAGTCATCCAACAGTATAGCAATGTACTGGCAGATATGTCCAGACCACTGGTGTTTGCAGGCCTGGCCATCCTGTGTTGCAGTGTGTAAGCACGCCCAGTATGACTGTTACGCATGTTGTCGACTGACATTACCGTCATATCGTCATGTGTGTGAGCATGCCAAGTATGGTCAACTGGATCGCATGTGTCACATGTCCAGATAGTCAGTACTGTGGTGCTGACCCCTGCTTTCTACAACGACAGGTGGCATGCTGTGTCTGCAGGGTAGCTAATGGTCATGTGGCATTGACAGTTGCTACATTTCTGCATAGCGTGGGGGGGCATCCATCTGCATCCACAGTCCTACACAGCACCGGGGGTGGCGCACATGACTCTCACATGTGTATGTTGGAAGGTGGGCACAGCTGACAGTTGTACACATTTGCCACTACTGTACTGGTATGCCAGGTACTCCATGTCAGTGTGTGGACCTACCTAAATTGCTGGTTGGAGGCATACCAGTGTATGTCAGATCCCCAGCTTTTAATTACCAGCATAGTGGTGTCGGACGTCCCTGGCTTTCAGCAACCTACATCCAACTGCCTGGCCTGCTGTCAGGTCTGTGTGTGTCTGTGGGGTTGGGGTCATTCACTGGGCATAGGTCCAGAGGCCATTGTATATCATTTGTCTTTATTGGTCTACCTGTCTCAGCTGTATGGAGCACGTGGTGTGTGGGCTGTGTGGACATACATGATGTTCAGCCCATAACCTGCAGGTGGGTTAGGACACCCTGTGTTACTACCGGCTACTATTGTGACCCCGGTATGTGCTAGAGATGCTCATGGTGCCACTATGGAAGTGTACTGTCTGCTGCCCCAATATCTCGCCACCAAATTCTCTTGTATGCTCACATCCATACCTATAGCAATGGGTAAATACACATTCTAATACAACTGCCAATTGTTAGGTTGATAGATCATTACCTTGGGTGTGTTCCCAGATTTCTGAGGAGCGGTGCTGGAGGGCTGCCTATGTCGGATGCACACAGTGCACTTCCTATACATGGCTGAGCACAGGTAGTGTCATGTTTGGCATCCATTGTACTGTGTGTGAGTCAGAGAGAGGAAATCCCTGGGTACCCACTGTGTCAGTGCATATGCCCTTGTGTTGCCCTCTTTGCCAAGGGCAGGTCCATACTGTGCTGCGGCCCTTTCGCCTACTGGGCCCAGCTCCTTAGGTATGGTTCCTCCTCCAAGTCCCACACTGTGCTTGTACAGGCCTTGGCAGTGGTGGTGGGTTGTAGGCCCCGCCCCCATGTCTGTTCCTGCTGCAACTGTTACTGCAGGATCAGATTGTAACCAGCATAGCAAATACCATAACAATTTGTGTTATGAAACAGTGAATACTGCAGGGCTCCACTGCCAGATGTTTCCAGATACCAGAACCATGACCTGAGCATCCCAAACACATGTTCACTGAGTATGTCTTGCCTGTGCATCTGCCCATTATGTTGTGATTGTTCAGGTGTGTGTGCATTGCTGATGGGTGTCATCAGCCATGACTCTAGTGGTTACCCAGCATTCCCCCACTAGGAGACTGTAGAGGGATGTCCATATTGTCAAAGGTGTGGTACAGCTGCATCCAGATGCCATATATCGGAATAAGTCGCTATAGCTTCCAGGGCAGACAGCACACACATTCGGTTTAATGCCCTGGCCATCGCATATGGCCTTTGGGGCTGTTGGAGGGTATGCCCCTGCAGTTACGCCGTAGGCCCTACCTCACTCACTGGGTGGTGCTTTGATGCTTGCACGTGCGTGCAGGCTATACGCACGAACCCCATTTGTGGAGTAGTCAGCCATGGTGGGGAAGAGACGCATATTGCTGGTCTACTAATCACGTGGTGTTGAGGACATGTACGTGCTCACTAGCAAGTTTTGACATGGCTGTCTGTGAACTGGTGCAATACTTCTGGATGCAGATGCCTGAGATCCACATGATATCTCCAGTTGTGCTTTGGGTAGGCTCTGTGGTTAGTATACCTAGGCCAACACATACCGTGGTATCCACTGTGATGGGTTTCCCCGGCCTGTTTGATGTGTCAGGTCTGGCGTGGCACAGGTCAACAAGCTGCTAGGAGGTCCTCGTGTCCACCCATAGCACTCCACCGGTCCTCGGCTCCATGTATCCCTGGTAAGTCACTCCTGGGTCTACTCAGTTTTATGTCACCCCAGTGCAAAGACGTTCGGCAGCATACACATCCTCCACTGCCCTCAGCCTCCTGCACATGTTGGTCTATGTTGCCTGCTGCAGCCCTTCTCATTTGGTTGTACTGTGTTGTGAAATGTCCCCGCATGTATACACCGGTGGTGTAGAGTGTGGCAGAAACCTGTGTGTATGGTGCTTGCTCACATTACCGTAGTGTTCTGGTGCAGGCTGACCATGTAATCTGCTGATTGTGCTGATCATCACCTGTTCTGTGCAGCCTGTTCAAATTCTGGACTACCCCACTACTGATTTTGTCCCTCCCAATATCACCAGGCAGGTATAGACACACCCCTAGCTTAGGCGTGCTAAGGCAGGAGCACTCCCGAGGCACAGGTCTCCTGGGCGTGTCACGCACACAGTATGCCTGACCCCTCTCCCATGCTTTCATCTATATTTGAGCCCTGCACCCAGCAATCTACACACATACACTCCAGGGATCTGCATCACACCCTGGGGATAAACGGGATACATTATTGTCAACCTCATCTGCATAGTATAGTCTTCTAATGCATAGTTATATGACCCATACCGAACCTCCAAATTAATAACCACTTTTTACTGTCACTCAGATCCGTACACAACTGGTTACAGGTGCCTTACTATCACCGTATGGTGCCTTACTATCATCGTATTCAATGTCCCATGGTCTTCCCAGCAACAAAATAACCGGTGTCTACACTACTAGAACTCGGGACCCTGCACACCACAGACGATGTGCTTTACCACTACTCCATGGCAGATATACATACATCTGAGGTGATCACGTACAGATCATGCAGCACAAACATTCAATAGTGCTAATGTCCACATGCATATATGTATATATCTATGTCTATCTATCTATATCTACATATATCATATACATTAAATATATACATATATATATATAGATAGATATAGATATATATATATATATATATATATATATATATATATATATATATATATATATACATACATACATACATACACACACATATACATATACACACAAAAGTAGATATTCCATTTATATCACAACGGCGGACCACATGATACCAAAGCATTAGACAGGAATGAAAAGGAAACTACATGTGAAACCTGCATTATGTAGTGTTGTTACTATCAAGGCAAGTGTGTTTCATTGCCTCACACGGGTCAGACTGTATTAAGGGTAAGAGAAGGGCTGCTGACATTTACTCACCGGACCTATTGGCGAATGGATGTGTTGACAACCCAGTGTCTTGGCAGATTATGCAAGCTGTGGACACTATATAGGAAAGCAACAAAACACACTCAACACATCCTGAAGCTAGCCACCCACAGATACCAACACATAGGGTATGACTGTCAAACACACACACCCGCCATGCCTTGGAATCGAGCACCTACCTGTCCATTCTACCACACTACAGCATTATGCAGTAACAGAACGCACTACCGAGATTTCTGGATCACAGCACTCCGAGGCATACTTCTAGGTGGGTGACATCATCAGCAAAGGCAAAGACGCCGATAGGCAGTGTACGGAGAGTGAGCTGTCTAAAAACATTACTCTGTCCCCAGGCAGCTGGAAACACACACACACACATGGCAGGGCTGGGATTAGAACATAGAACTGACTACCTGACTACCTTATCACACTACAGCATTACGCAGTTACAGAACGCATGACCAAGATTACTGGATCAAAGCACTCCCAGAGGCATACTTCTAGGTGGGTGACATCATCACCAAAGGCAAAGACGCTGATAGGGAGTATACAGAGAGTAAGCTGTCTAAAAACATTATTCAGTCCCCAGGCAGCTGGAAACAAACACACACACAGCAGGGGTGGGATTAGAACATAGAACTGACTACCTTATCACACTATAGCATTACGCAGTTACAGAACGTGCTACCAAGATTACTGGATCACAACACTCCCAGAGGCATACTTCTAGGTGGGTGGCATTATCAGCAAAGCGCAAAGACCACCCGATATAGAGGTGTCACGGAGAGTGAGCTGTCTAAAAACATTATTCAGTCCCCAGGCAGCTGGAAACACTCGCAGGGCTGGGATTTGAATATAGACCTGACTACCTTATCACACTACAGCATTATGCAGTTACAGAACATGCTACCGAGATTACTGGATCACAGCACTCCCAGAGGCATACTTCTAGGTGGTTGACATCATCAGCAAAGGCAAAGACACCGATAGGGATTGTATGGAGTGTGATCAGTCTAAAAGCATATTAATGTCCCAAGGCAGACAGAGATAAACACATGGCAGTGGTGTGAGCAGGACAACTGGCTATCTATGGAGCACTAGTACAACACTACATAGATATTTAGATGCGCCACTGATGCAGTGGCACCTTTCAAGACAGTCAATATGACCTTCTAGTGAATGCAGACATACGGTTACATGGATGCTGGCAGTTACGGTGCACATATCCCTGGCGAACCAGTGTGTTAAATGTAGGAATCCATCACTGAAGTGGGTTGTGGCCAACTGATGCTTGGATGACCACTATCGCATATACAGGACCAACAATGGTCATGCCTATGCCAGGGGCACACAACCGACACAAGGTGTCACTGGGCATGCTTCACACACTTATTGCATTCCAGACTGACGTGTGCTGGCTATGTGTGTCCATCTACATAACAGCGTCTGGGCATGTACCTGCACACAGTAGTGAAGGGCTGGTTCTTGTATGCAAAAACACAGATTCTAAACAGGAAGGGAGCTGCACAGTGTGTCGATAGTCCATCATCATTGTTAGCATGAACGCTAATATTTATTATATGTCTGACACTGGTCTTCTACTAACAACGTCTGCTGCTGTGTCCATCACCTTAGCTGTACCAATCTAAACCTGGCACACTCCATCACCACCCGTGGAAAGGTCCTGGCAGGAGTGGGTACTTCTGGCACATGTAGTACCATACATAGAGCCCGAAGATCCTGATAACAGGTAAACACCCTGACACCTACAGGACAACTGCATTGTATGTGTATGCTAAATAGTGCTAGATGTGCAGCGATCAGTAATCATAGCTGCCACATCTAGATCCAACAATGGGGAATACTGACATCTGTGCAGTGAGAAACACCTGCATAAGGCTCAGTTGTGCACAATAGCACTACCATTGCATGCTCCTGACAAGCAGACATGTGGGCCATAAGACCGGGTTAATGAACTCCAGGTGTTAGTGTCCCCACATATAAGGAAGGCTGGCCACTCACATGTACACCAGTACACTCTCAAAACCCATCACAGCAAAATATGCAGACGCTGGTGGTAATGCCACACTGTAGCATGTAGCTCCCACACATCACTGTGTCCTGAACCAGCAACACACATCCGCATACTAGCAACACCATGTTACCTGGGTGACCAGGACTGTACCTAGCTGTGCCAGCAAATCAGCAGACTACCCATGCCCACAGGGTTCCATCATAAAGCAGGAATGCACTGGATACCACTATTCATAACTAAGGTCAATGTACACATAATAGGGGTCTGGGTTCATACAGCTGTAACAGATAACTGTTGTTGCACAATTGTGTATTACACCCATGTTTGGATGTGACATACATGTAAATTCACCATGGATATGTACACACACACAACACATATGCACATAGTATAGCGCATGCTGCCTCGCAGACACGCACATAGTTACCGTTTACGGCCATGGAAGGTAGGTCCATGGCTGGTCAATGCTAACAGTACATAAGATAGTTTATGTTGACTGAGTTAAAACCCATCTGTACTGATAATTAAGACAACTATCATATAATACAACAGTCCATGTTATGTATATCACACATGTTCACCAATTGCAATGCATACAAACATGGCTACATGACAGGAATGAAGGACTCATATATTACGTAAGTAGTAGTGGTGTGCATTCAGCTACCATGGCATGAGCAGTAGCTGATGTTTGCAGTCGAGCCAGTCCGACTACAACATGCAGTTGCAGTGCAGTCCCATCAGTGACACCTGTATATGGTGGAATATCGACATGTAAGATGGCAAGGTATGGATGGATGTTTGTACATATGCAGGCCACCTGCAGGTGGATGTTTGCTGGAAGACAGCTCACAGGTGTGTCACAAGCCACCCTACCATAACATGCAAACAGTAAGCTATAAGCCCGCAATTGAAGGTGAAGATATACAACCGCATAGCAGCCAGAGTGTCCTTGATTGTAAAGCAGTTGACACCTGTAACACTTACGCCTCCCCGCAGCATATAGCAGCACACCTGGCAGAAGGCTGGTACGCCGGCACATTGTAACGCGGCAATACTGCCGCATGTCTGTCAGATGTATCAGAAGATAGCAGGTGTTTGCTTCACAGCACTGCCATGTGTGTTTCTGCCTGTGTGACCCATATATGCCACTGGGGATGGCAGGGAACACATCCTGCACCAAGCTGGCCTGCACCCCTGCACACTGCTGTAGAGAACTGTACATACTGCAGTGTAGACAGCAAGACATAGGGGTGGTGTGTGTATCACATTGAAGCTATCTGTATGTGCACAACATGTGGACTCCAGTGTGTGTATGTGTATGTATGTATGGCTGGTGCATGGAGTGAGTATGTATCCTACCATTGAGAACAGATAGGGCCCCTAACCCCTCAAGGTGATGCAATTTACTACCCTGTTACGCTGGCCAGTCTGATGATTGACTACCTGTACATGTTCATTCTCTGTGTCGCATCATGTGGGTGCACAGTACTGTAATGGTGATTAGCACATAGGCAGGGGTCCTCACCTCAACACTATCAAGTGTGTGTTACAGTGTCATTGACCCCGTGAGTGTGTGTTACTTTTTGGGGTTTTTAATGGTCTGTTTT
>NW_025052184.1:0-8659 GCF_019279795.1 Protopterus annectens | reverse complement strand
AAAAAAGTTACTTGTTTTTTTGACGTTTTTTGGGAATCAGTCAACATAACAATACTTCCTTAACTTTAAATGTTGAATTTTATTTATTTGTGATATTTGACATTGCTTGGCACTTCAACTTTTTTTTTTTTTTTTTTTTTTTTTTTTTTTTTTTTTTTTTTAACTGGTTTCGTTCATTTTTTTAAGATCTTTAAGAGTGACTTCCTGTTTACTCTCTCTGTTTTTTTTTGTGGTTAGCGATTTTTCCCAGCTGAAAAGACCCAAAACATGAGAACCGGTTTGAGAAAAGTAATTTAAACAAAATGGAAAAAACTAGAGTTTAAGTCGTACATCCCGGGCAGCAGCTGCTCATGTTTTTCTGACTGTAAAGGATTTTTCCCAACAAAAGCCCAAAACCACAAACAGTTCAAGAATGGTACAGAATCTGAACTTTTAAATCTCAGAAAAGTGGGAAAAAAGCAAGATTTTTTGTTTTTTTGTTTTTTCCAGAGATAGCAGAGGTTCACAAGTATCAACAAGTTATAACAGTGCAGTAAATGACCCCACACAAGAGTTAGGCCAAAGACAGATGAAATGCAAGTTTTGAGAAAAAATGATTTTAAAAATAAGTGCAAACAGGAAATTCAGTAAACAGCTCTAGGTTGTGCTCTAAATACAGTTACTAATGCAGAAATCAAGTTTAACAAGCCAGAAAATGCACAAAATAGGCGGCTATGCTGAAAAACTTAGCAAATAAACAGAGGAAAAATACTTAAAATCTCAAAAGTGGCTCCTTTCTTCACTCAGCATTTTCTCCTCTTGGTGGGTGCTTCATCAACAGCCAACAAGCCTGAAAAGATGCCAAAACCATGAGGCAACCAGGTTTTAAGAGAGGAAGATGAAGGAGTTTGGAATTGACAAAATGGCCAATAAAACTACAGTTTCAAGTCAGTAACCACTCCCACAGGGGCAGGCAGGCTGCTCAATGTTTTTCACTGCCACTGATCAACATCGAGACTTCCCTTTAGCCCAAGCAAAAAATGGCCTCCAAGAAACTTACAAACAGTTCAAGAACAGCAAGCCTGTAACTGAACTTTTTTAAATCTCAGAAAAGTGGGAAAAAAGCAAGATTTGTTTTTTTGTTTTTTTCAGAGATAGCAGAGGTTCACAAGTATCAACAAGTTATAACAGTGCAGTAAATAACCCCACACAAGAGTGCTAGGCCAAAGACAGATAAAATGCAAGTTTTGAAAACAAAAACGATTTTAAAAATAAGTGCAAACAGGAAATTCAGTAAACAGCTCTAGGTTGTGCTCTAAATACTGTTACTAATGCAGAAATCAAGTTTAACAAGCCAGAAAATTCTCAAAATAGGAGGCTATGCAGATAAACTTAGCAAATAAACAGAGGAAAAATACTTAAAATCTCAAAAGTGGCTCCTTTCTTCTCTCAGCATTTTCTCCTCTTGGTGGGTGCTTCACCAACAGCCAACAAGCCTGAAAAGACACCAAAACCATGAGGCAACCAGGTTTTAAGAGAAGAAGATGAAGGAGTTTGGAATTAACCCAAAATGGCCAATAAAACTACAGTTTCAAGTCAGTAACCACTCCCACAGGGGCAGGCAGGCTGCTCAATGTTTTTCACTGCCACTGATCAGAGATACTTCCCTTTAGCCCAAGCAAAAAGTGGTCTCCAAGAAACTTACAAACAGTTCAAGAACAGCAGGCCAGTAACTGAACTTTTTTAAATCTAAGAAAAGTGGGAAAAAAGCAAGATTTTTTTTTTTTTTTTTTCAGAGATAGCAGAGGTTCACAAGTATCAACAAGTTATAACAGTGCAGTAAATGACCCCACACAAGAGTGCTAGGCCAAAGACAGATAAAATGCAAGTTTTGAAAAAAAAACGATTTTAAAAATAAGTGCAAACAGGAAATTCAGTAAACAGCTCTAGGTTGTGCTCTAAATGCAGTTACTAATGCAGAAATCAAGTTTCACAAGCCAGAAAATGTTAAAAATAGGTGGCTATGCAGAAAAGCTTAGCAAATAAACAGAGGAAAAATACTTAAAATCTCAAAAGTGGCTCCTTTCTTCTCTCAGCGTTTTCTCCTCTTGGTGGGTGCTTCACCATCAGCCAACAAGCCTGAAAAGATGCCAAAATCATGAGGCAACCAGGTTTTAAGAGAGGAAGATGAAGGAGTTTGGAATTGACCCAAAATGGCCAATAAAACATCAGTTTCAAGTCAGTAACCACTCCCACAGGGGCAGGCAGGCTGCTCAATGTTTTTCACTGCCACTGATCAACAGAGAGACTTCCCTTTAACCCAAGCAAAAAATGGCCTCCAAGAAACTTACAAGCAGTTCAAGAACAGCAAGCCTGTAACTGAACTTTTTAAAATCTCAGAAAAGTGGGAAAAAAGCAAGATTTTTTTGTTTTTTTTTTCAGAGATAGCAGAGGTTCACAAGTATCAACAAGTTATAACAGTGAAGTAAATGACCCCACACAAGAGTGCTAGGCCAAAGACAGATAAAATGCAAGTTTTGAGGAAAAAACGATTTTAAAAATAAGTGCAAACAGGAAATTCAGTAAACAGCTCTAGGTTGTGCTCTAAATACAGTTGCTAATGCAGAAATAAAGTTTAACAAGCCAGAAAATGCTCAAAATAGGTGGCTATGCAGAAAAGCTTAGCAAATAAACAGAGGAAAAATACTTAAAATCTCAAAAGTGGCTCCTTTCTTCTCTCAGCGTTTTCTCCTCTTAGTGGGTGCTTCACCAACAGCCAACAAGCCTGAAAAGACGCCAAAACCACGAGGCAACCAGGTTTTAAGAGTGGAAGATGAAGGAGTTTGGAATTGACCCAAAATGGCCAATAAAACTAGAGTTTCAAGTCAGTAACCACTCCCAAAGGGGCAGGCAGGCTGCTCAATGTTTTTCACTGCCACTGGTCAACAAAGAGACTTCCCTTTAGCCCAAGCAAAAAATGGCCTCCAAGAAACTTACAAACAGTTCAAGAACAGCAAGCCTGTAACTGAACTTTTTTAAATCTCAGAAAAGTGGGAAAAAAGCAAGATTTTTTTTGTTTTTTTCAGAGATAGCAGAGGTTCACAAGTATCAACAAGTTATAACAGTGCCGTAAATGACCCCACACAAGAGTGCTTGGCCAAAGACAGATGAAATGCAAGTTTTGAGAAAAAAATGATTTTAAAAATAAGTGCAAACAGGAAATTCAGTAAACAGCTCTAGGTTGTGCTCTAAATACAGTTACTAATGCAGAAATCAAGTTTAACAAGCCAGAAAATGCTCAAAATAGGCGGCTATGCTGAAAAACTTAGCAAATAAACAGAGGAAAAATACTTAAAATCTCAAAAGTGGCTCCTTTCTTCTCTCAGCATTTTCTCCTCTTGGTGGGTGCTTCATCAACAGCCAACAAGCCTGAAAAGATGCCAAAACCATGAGGCAACCAGGTTTTAAGAGAGGAAGATGAAGGAGTTTGGAATTGACACAAAATGGCCAATAAAACTACAGTTTCAAGTCAGTAACCACTCCCACAGGGGCAGGCAGGCTGCTCAATGTTTTTCACTGCCACTGATCAACATCGAGACTTCCCTTTAGCCCAAGCAAAAAATGGCCTCCAAGAAACTTACAAACAGTTCAAGAACAGCAAGCCTGTAACTGAACTTTTTTAAATCTCAGAAAAGTGGGAAAAAAGCAAGATTTTTTTTTTTCAGAGATAGCAGAGGTTCACAAGTATCAACAAGTTATAACAGTGCAGTAAATGACCCCACACAAGAGTGCTAGGCCAAAGACAGATAAAATGCAAGTTTTGAAAAAAAAAACGATTTTAAAAATAAGTGCAAACAGGAAATTCAGTAAACAGCTCTAGGTTGTGCTCTAAATACAGTTGCAAATGCAGAAATCAAGTTTAACAAGCCAGAAAATGCTCAAAATAGGTGGCTATGCAGAAACACTTAGCAAATAAACAGAGGAAAAATACTTAAAATCTCAAAAGTGGCTCCTTTCTTCTCTCAGCGTTTTCTCCTCTTAGTGGGTGCTTCACCAACAGCCAACAAGCCTGAAAAGATGCCAAAACCAGGAGGCAACCAGGTTTTAAGAGAGGAAGATGAAGGAGTTTGGAATTGACCCAAAATGGCCAATAAAACTACAGTTTCAAGTCAGTAACCACTCCCACAGGGGCAGGCAGGCTGCTCAATGTTTTTCACTGCCACTGATCAACAGAGAGACTTCCCTTTAGCCCAAGCAAAAAATGGCCTCCAAGAAACTTACAAACAGTTAAAGAACAGCAAGCCTGTAACTGAACTTTTTTAAATCTCAGAAAAGTGGGAAAAAAGCAAGATTTGTTTTTTTTTTTCAGAGATAGCAGAGGTGCACAAGTATCAACAAGTTATAACAGTGCAGTAAATGACCCCACACAAGAGTGCTAGGCCAAAGACAGATAAAATGCAAGTTTTGAAAAAAAAAACGATTTTAAAAATAAGTGCAAACAGGAAATTCAGTAAACAGCTCTAGGTTGTGCTCTAAATACTGTTACTAATGCAGAAATCAAGTTTAACAAGCCAGAAAATTCTCAAAATAGGAGGCTATGCAGATAAACTTAGCAAATAAACAGAGGAAAAATACTTAAAATCTCAAAAGTGGCTCCTTTCTTCTCTCAGCGTTTTATCCTCTTGGTGGGTGCTTCACCAACAGCCAACAAGCCTGAAAAGACACCAAAACCATGAGGCAACCAGGTTTTAAGAGAAGAAGATGAAGGAGTTTGGAATTGACCCAAAATGGCCAATAAAACTAGAGTTTCAAGTCAGTAACCACTCCCAAAGGGGCAGGCAGGCTGCTCAATGTTTTTCACTGCCACTGATCAACAAAGAGACTTCCCTTTAGCCCAAGCAAAAAATGGCCTCCAAGAAACTTACAAACAGTTCAAGAACAGCAAGCCTGTAACTGAACTTTTTAAAATCTCAGAAAAGTGGGAAAAAAGCAAGATTTTTTTTTTTTTTTTCAGAGATAGCAGAGGTTCACAAGTATCAACAAGTTATAACAGTGAAGTAAATGACCCCACACAAGAGTGCTAGGCCAAAGACAGATAAAATGCAAGTATTGAGGAAAAAACGATTTTAAAAATAAGTGCAAACAGGAAATTCACTAAACAGCTCTAGGTTTTGCTCTAAATACAGTTGCTAATGCAGAAATAAAGTTTAACAAGCCAGAAAATGCTCAAAATAGGTGGCTATGCAGAAAAGCTTAGCAAATAAACAGAGGAAAAATACTTAAAATCTCAAAAGTGGCTCCTTTCTTCTCTCAGCGTTTTCTCCTCTTAGTGGGTGCTTCACCAACAGCCAACAAGCCTGAAAAGACGCCAAAACCATGAGGCAACCAGGTTTTAAGAGTGGAAGATGAAGGAGTTTGGAATTGACCCAAAATGGCCAATAAAACTAGAGTTTCAAGTCAGTAACCACTCCCAAAGGGGCAGGCAGGCTGCTCAATGTTTTTCACTGCCACTGGTCAACAAAGAGACTTCCCTTTAGCCCAAGCAAAAAATGGCCTCCATGAAACTTACAAACAGTTCAAGAACAGCAAGCCTGTAACTGAACTTTTTTAAATCTCAGAAAAGTGGGAAAAAAGCAAGATTTTTTTTGTTTTTTTCAGAGATAGCAGAGGTTCACAAGTATCAACAAGTTATAACAGTGCCGTAAATGACCCCACACAAGAGTGCTTGGCCAAAGACAGATGAAATGCAAGTTTTGAGAAAAAAATGATTTTAAAATAAGTGCAAACAGGAAATTCAGTAAACAGCTCTAGGTTGTGCTCTAAATACAGTTACTAATGCAGAAATCAAGTTTAACAAGCCAGAAAATGCTCAAAATAGGCAGCTATGCTGAAAAACTTAGCAAATAAACAGAGGAAAAATACTTAAAATCTCAAAAGTGGCTCCTTTCTTCTCTCAGCATTTTCTCCTCTTGGTGGGTGCTTCATCAACAGCCAACAAGCCTGAAAAGATGCCAAAACCATGAGGCAACCAGGTTTTAAGAGAGGAAGATGAAGGAGTTTGGAATTGACACAAAATGGCCAATAAAACTACAGTTTCAAGTCAGTAACCACTCCCACAGGGGCAGGCAGGCTGCTCAATGTTTTTCACTGCCACTGATCAGAGATACTTCCCTTTAGCCCAAGCAAAAAGTGGTCTCCAAGAAACTTACAAACAGTTCAAGAACAGCAGGCCTGTAACTGAACTTTTTTAAATCTAAGAAAAGTGGGAAAAAAGCAAGATTTTTTTTGTTTTTTTTCAGAGATAGCAGAGGTTCACAAGTATCAACAAGTTATAACAGTGCAGTAAATGACCCCACACAAGAGTGCTAGGCCAAAGACAGATAAAATGCAAGTTTTGAAAAAAAAAACGATTTTAAAAATAAGTGCAAACAGGAAATTCAGTAAACAGCTCTAGGTTGTGCTCTAAATGCAGTTACTAATGCAGAAATCAAGTTTCACAAGCCAGAAAATGTTAAAAATAGGCGGCTATGCAGAAAAACTTAGCAAATAAACAGAGGAAAAATACTTAAAATCTCAAAAGTGGCTCCTTTCTTCTCTCAGCGTTTTCTCCTCTTGGTGGGTGCTTCACCATCAGCCAACAAGCCTGAAAAGATGCCAAAACCATGAGGCAACCAGGTTTTAAGAGAGGAAGATGAAGGAGTTTGGAATTGACACAAAATGGCCAATAAAACTACAGTTTCAAGTCAGTAACCACTCCCACAGGGGCAGGCAGGCTGCTCAATGTTTTTCACTGCCACTGATCAACATCGAGACTTCCCTTTAGCCCAAGCAAAAAATGGCCTCCAAGAAACTTACAAACAGTTCAAGAACAGCAAGCCTGTAACTGAACTTTTTTAAATCTCAGAAAAGTGGGAAAAAAGCAAGATTTTTTTGTTTTTTTCAGAGATAGCAGAGGTTCACAAGTATCAACAAGTTATAACAGTGCAGTAAATGACCCCACACAAGAGTGCTAACAGGAAATTCAGTAAGCAGCTCTAGGTTGTGCTCTAAATACAGTTGCAAATGCAGAAATCAAGTTTAACAAGCCAGAAAATGCTCAAAATAGGTGGCTATGCAGAAACACTTAGCAAATAAACAGAGGAAAAATACTTAAAATCTCAAAAGTGGCTCCTTTCTTCTCTCAGCGTTTTCTCCTCTTAGTGGGTGCTTCACCAACAGCCAACAAGCCTGAAAAGATGCCAAAACCAGGAGGCAACCAGGTTTTAAGAGAGGAAGATGAAGGAGTTTGGAATTGACCCAAAATGGCCAATAAAACTACAGTTTCAAGTCAGTAACCACTCCCACAGGGGCAGGCAGGCTGTTCAATGTTTTTCACTGCCACTGATCAACAGAGAGACTTCCTTTTAGCCCAAGCAAAAAATGGCCTCCAAGAAACTTACAAACAGTTAAAGAACAGCAAGCATGTAACTGAACTTTTTTAAATCTCAGAAAAGTGGGAAAAAAGCAAGATTTGTTTTTTTTTTCAGAGATAGCAGAGGTGCACAAGTATCAACAAGTTATAACAGTGCAGTAAATGACCCCACACAAGAGTGCTAGGCCAAAGACAGATAAATGCAAGTTTTGAAAAAAAAACGATTTTAAAAATAAGTGCAAACAGGAAATTCAGTAAACAGCTCTAGGTTGTGCTCTAAATACTGTTACTAATGCAGAAATCAAGTTTAACAAGCCAGAAAATTCTCAAAATAGGAGGCTATGCAGATAAACTTAGCAAATAAACAGAGGAAAAATACTTAAAATCTCAAAAGTGGCTCCTTTCTTATCTCAGCATTTTATCCTCTTGGTGGGTGCTTCACCAACAGCCAACAAGCCTGAAAAGACAAAAGAAAAATCGGAGAGCAGCAGTACGTAGTACAACCAGGAAGTCACTCTGTAACCAGATGCTTAAAAAATAACTGAACGTGGATTTTTTAACGCAGGTTTATTGTTTAAAATAATAGCGTTTTCGCTGACAAACCAAAAGCAGCTTCTTCAGAAAATAGAATAAACAATTTGGCGCCAAGGCTTCTATTTAAAAACAAGACATGTCATAATGACATCACTGCTACATCCACAATTCTAATTTAAAGACACACTGATGTATTACTGAAGTAAAAATTCAGATGGGCTAAAAAACTGTATCCAGCTCTTAAAGTATACCTCGTAAAACAATGTAAACGAAACACATATGTAAAAAAGTTGAAGTGCCAAGCAATGTCAAATATCACAAATAAATAAAATTCAACATTTAAAGTTAAGGAAGTATTGTTATGTTGACTGATTCAAAGCGTCATCAGTACTAAAGTGACAAGTTACTCATCAAATAGTAATCAGAGTGGAGAACGCTCCAAAACAGTAAAGAAAGTATTATCATGTACACAGATTATAAATTAGTGAAACTATGTTATTTAATGATCTAATTCATTATTTAATAGTGATAAAAAATAATAATAATAATAAAATGAAATAATCTCACGCTATTAAGTTTGTAAAGTAAAACAAGTAGAAAAGTAAAAGTAAAAAGACCTTCCCCAAAACGTTTTTTTTTAAATTGTTTTTTAAGGGGGGAAAAATTCCCATTACCCTTTTTTAAAAAAACCCCCCTATTTAATTGTTTTTTTAAAAAACTTTTTTTTCAAATTTT
>NW_025052183.1:0-11397 GCF_019279795.1 Protopterus annectens | reverse complement strand
CTCAAATCAGGGATAAGCTAGACTTCAAAAAATGTTGATAACTAAGCATGGTCATCAGAGTTAGTGTTTCTATTCCTAAGTAAATCATCAATAAAAACATATTTCTTTTTCATTAGAAAGTTTTACAATATCATACCCAATTAAGTAAGCTTGGACATAGGTGAAAAGATAAAATATTGCTAGAACTTTTCAACCTTTATTGTGTTCTAGCTGATAAGTCTTCACATTTGCTTTTGGTATTCCATAGTTATGACTGATTGGATATCTAGTAATAATGTAAATCATTTACTTCATTACTATTTAATATATATTCTTGTGTCATTCATTGTGTTTTTATTCCTGTCAACATTTACATGCATCTAACCAGGTAAATATGTGTTTTACACTCCTTGACCCAGATTCCAACATGCTTGCTCTCAGTGTAAGGCCTATCTATAAAGAGGCTTACTACGGGGACCAGATGCCAAAAGACTGCTCTCACTGTAAGCAGTCTCTTACACTAGGAGCAGGTCTTTTGGAATCGAGTCCCTTGTGTCAACATTTCAATCATATGTATACATTTGCTGCATCTTTTCTGCACAAGACTTCACTAAACTTGGGCAGGATTATACTGCTCAATAAAAAATAACTAACTGATTAACCAGCTAGCTAAATGGCTAAATAAACAGTCAAATAAATAAATAAATAGAGTCCTGTATCAGTTAATAGACTATATCATTATAGATATAAAAAGCTTGTTTTTCTACTTCTAAATTTAGATTTACATAATATCACGGACAATAATGTAAGAATTATGGACAGCTGAACATATTCTGAAAACGAATGCATATTTTCAAAGTAATCCAAGTTTAAAGTGTAACAGACTTAGCAGTTCGAGGGTTATTTTGAACCTCATTTCAAACCATAACTAGCATCAAGAAGGCAAAGGTATTTTTAGTCGAATAGAATATTAGATTGGTATTTGCAGAACATAGTTAATGGTAAAGGAATTATTGTTGTATACAACTGCCCAAAGTAAAACTGATTGGCCAACCAGCTAATCAGTGGTATTACACAAAGATTAAATATTTGAAGACAGAAATCTTGTATACAATTTGATGCACATAACTATACCCCAATGAATGGCTTCACTGCTTTTCCCTTCCTTCCACCTATACTTCCTTTTTCTCTAGATCTACTTAGTGTTTCTAAACCCTGCCATACCCTTAAACCTCTCCTCCTTTCACCTTTAATCTTTTATTTCTTCTCTCTTCTCTCTGTCAATCCTGAACTCCTCTACACTTGTTTTCCCTCTGAATAGAACACTGAACGTATCATATAAACATATCTTTAAACTTCTCCAGTCCGTATTTTTTCCATTTTTTATATGCAACTGTAAATAATTTTATATCTGTTTTTCAGTTTTTATATGCAACTGTAAATTATTCTGGTATCTAACTGTGAACACTATTGCTATTGTAAACTAGTTTCTGTATCTTCTGTAAACATTGTATTCTGGAGCTTTTCTCCTCGGGTCTCTGCTGAAAATGAACACCTGCCCAGCCAGTCTAACCCGGTTTACAAATGGCAAATAAATAAATAAATAAATAACCGTTTTTTTAGTGTCGGTCTCAAGCTTCCCAGTTCTCTTCCTTCATTTAATGAATACAAATGCACACACCAGTGCATTCCATCCCCCAAACCACCTGCTCTTTCAAATAGTTGAGCCTGTGCCCTACTTCACAAACTAAAATTAATCTACTTAGTCCATACAAATAGTTTAACATAACTCTCACCAAATTGTAAAGTAAATTAAGCTACTCATTTAACTTACGTGAGCACTTCTATATGTAATACATGATGCACTGAACATTAACAGGGATCAGCCAATGTTTTCTCGTCATGTGATGATCTTTTAGAAATGTATGTTCTTAGCCAGTGCAGGAACTGATTTCTGTTGACCATTAACAAACTTTTTATTTAACATAAATATCTTTTTCTGAATAAGGCACAAATATTTAACTACTCTGGATACATCCCCTGCACCTAAAAACATGCTCTCACCCTTACCAGCACCACATTCACAACAAAATCACATTCAAGGCTATACATTGAGGTTGTTAAATACCTGTTCTAAAGCCTCCTGCAATGAGTAAAATAGGTCTTAGAGGAAAGTCTCCTTATCATCTCCTCTCTGGACACCTACAGCATTAGGTCACTGAGAGTCAGATTGTCAGTCCTGGTCTTGTACTCAAAAAATATCTTAGAGACTCTCTTGTTAAGCACGCAGATTCTGCACTCAACAAGCTGGACAAAGATAAGGATAGAATCAGCTGCCCTTCAGGTGCCAGATCTCTGACATTATAAAGGTCTACTGTCCCTATTCACATTAGATATGACTATGATATTGTAGTGGTTTATGTCGAAGTGAATGATCTAGAATGCAAAACTCTGAGGGACATGCAGAGAGAGATCTCAGAACTTTCCATGCATGTAGCAAATGCGGGTAACATGGTCTCTTGTATTGAGAATCCTTCCTTTACCATGAATGATAGCTAGTTACAAAGAAAAGAAAATTGGCTGCAACACTTGGTCAAATAGTTGTTGCCATTCTAGCAGAGGTACAGCTAGGGTGGGTGAAAGTGGCAGATGCAGTAGGAGTTAAGTGCTAGGGGGACATCAGCAGACCCCAATTAGTCTTCTCTGAGAATTATGGTATTTTAGTTCTTAAGAAAAATGCTATGCTAGTATTTAGAAATGAATGCTGGTATTCCATTTGTGGATAGAACTGTAGCATTGTAGCACTCTGTGTGTCTGTAGCATTTGTTTGATACAAATGTAGCAAGGAGCTTGTTATACCTTAAACAGAAGAGAAGACTGACCTCTCTCTCTCTCTCCCTCTCCCTCTTTTTCTGAAGTCTGAAGAGAGGAGAGTTTTTTATTTTAATGGAATAGCTAGCCATCTTCTTCAGTTCAGTGCTACTCTCTCATCTTCTTCAAAGGTCATGCTTGACTGTCACAGGTCTTTTCTCATGCAATGTATGCTGTCTTCTCTGGCTTTCCTCATTTTCTCTTGCCTTCTTTCCATCTCTCCCAAATCTTCTTCACCAGATTGTCTTCTGCTTTCTTGCACATGTGCCTGAACTACTGCAATATACTCACTTTAACCTTCCCTGCAACTGGAGTTATGTTGGCTTCATCTCGTGTCATTTTGTTTGTTCCACAGTGTGCATCCTACTGCCCTTCTCAAGTACTTCCTCTACATCAGCTCTAGTTTCCTCAATTCTTCTGTCTTCCCTGCCTAAGTTTCTGCACCACACAATAGTTTTGTAAATATAACTTTTCAGCTTCTTTGGTATTCTTGTCACACACTATACCTGAAATTCTGTGCCAGTTGACTGAAGCCCCACTGATTCTAGCTTTGACCTCTTCATTCAGACTTCAATTCTCCCCAAACATACATCTCAGATACATGAAGCTGCTGACTTGTTCCACTATTTTCCCTTCTACCTTGGTTGTCAGTTTCTTTTATTTCTCCACTTGCTTCCATAGCATCTGTTTTGTCTGTACTGTTTCATCCCATGTGCATTCAGTTTTACATTCCATTCCCCTATCCTTTGCAGAAGTTCTTGTTCAGATTCTGCCTGTAACACCACATTGTCAGCATACAGCAGCTTTGTTAATCTGTCCCCCTGACCTGTTAGCTAACTTAGTCCATCATCAGTTTGAACAGCAGTGGGCTCATACATGAACCCTGATGCACACTCACTCCCACTGGGAAACCCTCTATGAGTCTGAACATTATTCATACATGTCACTGGGTCTTTGTACATAGCCTGCACTACACTAATTCTATCAATGTTTCTGGGACTTTCCATAGACATTGGTGATATACCAGCAAACAAGTTTAGTATAGACTTCACCACTAGAACATTTACCCAAACTCCATATATCCAAGAATCTATAAAGACTCCTATTATCACCAAGGATCATATTCTAAAACTGTTATGAAAGCCAAAAAACTTCTTTGATGGGACCTGACAAACAACGTTTAATAAACTGAAACATGCATTTCCTCTCTGAAAATGTACACAAACTGTTTAAAGTAAGCTAAGCCACAGGATTTGTTCAAATTTTAGTGCACCTCATTGATAATGCCCCTCCATAAGGGTAGTCCCATCACGGGATACAGTAATTATCAAGTCGCCACCCTTATGAATCAGAGCTGCAAAGCTATGAAGCATTTCATAACTGATCTCATCAATTATTGCATCAAGTGTCAGTTGCACAACAGGTAGCACATTCGCCGTTGGTGCAGGATGCTGTGGGTTCTATTCCCACGCCAGGCAAATGGATTGCTGACACAGCAATGAGGGGGTGCTGCACTCCTGAATATGTCATCGTTCTGATGAGGCATTAAATTGAAGTACCATCTGTTTGAGTAAATAATAGCTCAGCTGGATGTAAAAGGTCCCCACGACACCTTTCAAAAAAGGAGGGGAAGTTCTTAAATGCCCTGGCCAAATTACCCCTAGTAGTATAAATATCACATCTGGTCTTCCAAGAAAAGAGGCCACTAGGTTTGTGGGGCTATTGCTGCTAAAAAGGATAAATAAATAAATTATGTTATCAAAAATATCATTATGCTAGACCCTTGACAGTTTAGCTTCATCAAAGGAGATTCTGTCTATCAAATCCTCTTAACATCTTTGAGAGAGTCATGCAGACTATTGACAGTGGTCATGCTGCTCACACAGTTTCTCTTTGTGTAGTCAATGTAATAGACACTATGCACCATGCGGGCATTGTAAATAAGCTAAATACTTTACATGTAACTCCCCATGTGGTAAGATGGGTATCAAGGTGGCTAAAAGAAAGAAGCTGCATAGTTCATGTTGTAGGTACCTCATCTGAAAATATGAAAGTAACCAGAAGAGTCAAAGGGGTTCTGTACTGGGAACCGTCCAGTTCAACATTTACTTTTCTTATCTTCAAACTAAGGACCAGGAACTCTGGAAAACTGATACTGCAGATGACTGCAGAGTGTTATTTGCATATCCTGCTAAAGACACCTGTACTCTTCAGAAATAATTTACTCTATGTAATGCTTGGTGTACTGAAAACAGGCTCTAAATAAATGCAAAAAAGTGTAATATAATTTAATTTAGCAAAAACAATACTCTACTACTAATGGAAAATGTAGTTGGAGATCTGTGAACCAAGGTTCGCAGTAGTCTCTCCACTGACCATCATGTGGAAGCTGTTCTCAAAAAAATCCTTCTACATAGCACAACTAATAATATAGCAATAACCCACGCCTGGGTGTGGGTAATGCTGGATTTACCCACGGTTGGAGTGGTTTGGTCACGAGGGCGAAGCCAGTGGCAAACAAACAAATGGGTATCCAGCATTACCCACACCCAGAAGTGGGTTATTGCTATTATACAATGACATTATTTAAGAAAAAAAATAATTAATTTTCTTAAATAATGGCATTGTATGATGCCTCCTTGCTGCCCTTTCGCAGCTGTCTGGTATTCTGCGGCAGTTCTGATGTACTGCGCATGATGCAGTACATCAGAGCTGTGGGCAAAAGCAACGGAGAAAGCAAGATCTCTGCTGCTTTTTACTGTTTTGCTATGTTAAATGGGTTTAACATAATGAGACAGCTTTAAAATAAGCAACGGAGAATCTCCGATGCTTATTTTAAAGCTGTCTCGCTATGTTAAACCCATTTAACATAGCGAGACATGTTTTAAAAAAAAAGCAACGGAGAAAGCAAGATCTCCATTGCTTTTTACACACTGTCTTGCTATGTTAAAGGAGTTTAACATAGTGAGACAGCTTTAAAAAAAGCAACGGAAATCTCCATTGCTTTTTTTAAACCTGTCTCGCTATGTTAAACTCCTTTAACATAGCGAGACAGTGTTTTAAAAAAGACTAATGGAAAAAGTCCGGGCGACTGGACCTTTTTCCATTAGTATAAGTTGATTTGCAATGTGTACGTTGACCAATCAGCATGCATGTTTTGGAATATTAATGGGGGGTCATGGTATAATTATGAATATATCATCCAGATCTAAAGAAGTTAACATTGATTAGACCAATTATAGACTACAATACCCTTTCAGGATACTTCGTTTAACTTAAACAACAAGTAAAAAAGCCGCAGAGGTTCCTTATTAAGAAGATTTCAAGCTTAAAGTACCCAAGCTACCAAGAGAGGCTAGAAGCTTCATCCCTTTACTGAGAAGTGTATAGGTTCTATAGGGGTGATCTTCTCCTCTGCTGTCTCTCCACTGGAGATCCTGTTGTTGTTAAACTCCTTATATCTCCACAAGTCTAATAGTTCAGCAAACATCAGAACCAGGGACCTGAATCTTCACCAGCAGATAAGTAGAACATGATGGTGAAATCGATATATTATGCAGTGATTACTCTCAGTGGAATAAACTGCCCATGTGGGTTAATCAGTATGATATATTATCATCCTTCAAACAGAATTTGGATGAATGTATGGGTGCCCTCAAATTTATCCAACTAACTGGCCTAGCCTTCCATCTGAAAGTTAGTATATCCTGAGGCGGGTATTGCCAAGGTGCTGATGACTGTAAGATTAACTTGCCTTGAAACTCCTATGAATCCTGTCAATGCCACATAATGTAACAAATGAACCATCCTTAACACAATTGAAAAGCTTACTATAACAAACAATGCACCCATAAACAAAATCAAACATTCCTCTAAATCAGCATCAAGGAATAATACAACAATGCAACAAAATTTAATCATATGCTAAAAATATGCATATACATATTACAGAACATTGGTATAAGCATGCCACACATAGAACTGTATATGCAACTGCAACGGCAGAGAACCACAACAGTAAACAACACTAAGTACACACATTCACCATTCCTATCTAAGTACATAGGAAAAATACAAGCTCACTTGTATACTTAAATGTACAGTAACATACATAAAGATAATTATAAATAAGTAACTTATAAAATCCTACACAAGTTAACCACTACTACCATAATAAAACCCAAAAACCTAAAGAAAACTATATAAAATAAATAAATAAATAAAAATATATAAAAAGGGGGAAAACAGATAGATGATGAAAACCAATATCTTGAATGCAAATGAAAATACTCATTTAGGGCTGGATTCATTAAAGCCCACTGTAAGTGCTGCTAGTGTGTGCCCAGACTGGCATGAGATGCACATGGTAATGTGTTGTTTTTGTATACACAATGGATCCTTTTTGAAAGACACCAGATGTTTAACCAATCATTGAAGCCTATTGTCTTTTCCTGTTTAACCAATCATTGAAGCCTATTGTCTTTTTCTTTTATACAGGCATCATCTCAAATGAAGGAAGGACTCCTCTAAGGACTAGTGTCTTATAGGCATTTGTAACCTGTCTGGAAATCTCTATCATGTCTTGCTGCATACCCTTCAGAGTTTGATGTCTAGAATTATTCTCTCTCACATGTGTCACTACCATATCATAGTTGTATTACTTTGCAGTGTGAAGTTGTGAAGCTGTAAAATGCTACTAATACAGAGTCTACACACCTTACCTCATTCTGGGATGGGAAAGCGGACATTGGTCATTCACTGTCTTCTCCCGGTCCTGTCCTTCCAGTACTCATGCCACTAGTCGAGCATGAGTAATCTTTGGCACACTATGGGCTTTATCCCACATGGCCAGCAGGAAGCTTGTTTAACTTTTGATCCAATGTATAGAGATGCTTTAGCTTTTCTGCAAGTTGAATAAACCTAAGACTATCATTTTCAGTTTTTGGATAATAGAGGTGTTTATGTGCAAGAGATGGCAAGAAAAGGCAGATTATCTTCCCTATTTTTTGTTACTCATAGCGGATGTTTGAAATTCTCCCCTGGATTCATTAAACTCAATGCAGGAATAGTGCTATTCCTGCACAGAGTGGATCATGCCTGTGTAGAACAGCAGCAGCGAGCCTTGCATATTCATGAAGGTGTGCTGCTGCATTCTCTACAAAGACATGATCCGTGTATGAGTGCAGGGGGTGTGTCCAAGCAGTGCACAGAAACTAAACACGTCCCTTGCGCTCAGAAAGTGCCGTATGGCACTTTCTAAGCCATACTAGCATAATATTAGAGCTTTGCTCTAATATTATGCCAGTATGTCGGTGTCCGCGGACACTTAAATTAAAATCACAAGAGCAAAGCAATACAGGGGGTCTGTCACAGTTCTTTTGGCACTACCCCTGCATTGCTAAAGCGCCGTATGGCACTTCTGCATCCTGCAAAAGCAGGAAATGTGCGCAAATGCACACATAACAGGGGATAAATCCCCCAACAGTTAAAAAGCACAAGCACAGCCTCATAAACACACAAAGTTGATAGAGAACATGTCATGTATCATCACAAAACACACATAGAAGCCGGAAAGCCCAATCAATGTCAGTATTTCACGAATACAGTCTCAGAACACCACAATACACACCCATATAACCTAAAAATATAACAATAATATATACTTATTTGTAATACCCTAAGGAATTTTTAAGTGTAGCTGAGTGGGTGTGTGCATTATGGCTGTCCCCTTAGCATACCTTAAACATCTCATAGGAGCTAAATGAAAATAGACAAGTAAATTTTTCAAGCCAAAATAGTGTAATGGTTAGAGTTGCAGCTTTATATGCTGGTGTTCACAGCTTGAGTCCCAAGTGAGACAACTTATTTTCCCATGTGAAAGTAGTGTTAAAATTATTTTAATAAACTTAAATTATGTAGCAACTATTTGTTGTCAACCAGGGTAGTGTAGCAGTTCCAAAACTGAGATCTCAGTGTAGAAAAGATGTGAAACCCCCATATAAACACACGTGCCCCATACAGTATAGTTACACAAGAATATAATGTAATGAAAGCACATGGGGGATGTCATGGAAGGTAAACGTAAAATTATAATGTGTATGTAAATAATATTTTATATTATACAATGTCTGGCCATTAACATACAAAAACGAGTGTGCTAATTGGCCAGCCCAACCAGAGTGCCCATTGTAAATCTGAGAGTATACTAACAGAAAATGGTCCGGTTGCCCGGACATTTGTCCATTTGTATATAGCCTGTGCTTTGTTTTGTTTTTTTTTTTCTACAAAGATAGCAACGGAAAAACAAAGATCTCTGTTGCTTTTTTTTAACTCATTCACTCCAGAGCAGCTCAGGAAAAGCTGCCTGCTGAATTCCACCATAGGAACAACAGAGCAGCCTGAGCTCATTTTCAGAAAATCCATTTGTAATACTATACAGAAAACAAATGCTCATAACTCTTTAACTATAAGAGCTACACTAAAAGTGTAAACGCGAAAGTTGTTCAGCAGACACTGACCTTTCCAACAGTGTAAATGTTGATAGTGCATATCAAAGTCATAATGAAATATTTGGCAAGGAATGCTGATATTGTGCAATATTTTTAACTTTTTGGAAAAGCAAAGCACAATATCTTGGTCTATGTACCATGCAGACCCATACAATTTGAATTTAATTTGTTAGTATGAATGTCAGCTTTAAAATGATACTTTAACCATAACTGTGTGACACTCCTTTCATGAGATATTCACAGAAATATGATTAGTATATTATTTCTCATAATTGATAAATAAACAAACATAATATCTCATCACCTGTAACAGACAGAGCCTACATATCAGTGTAGAAGTTGTGCATCTGAATGTCAGCTTCAAAATGACGCATCATTTGTGTGATCACCATGCTCCCAAGCAAAGATATTAAGTGGGCATAATAATGAGAAGTATTGTAAATGTATAATTTTCATATTTGTACAAGACTAAACAAACTGTAATATCTGTAAGTGTGTACAGTGCCTAGACACAGTTCTTTTACCATGTTGTAAGGAGTAACACTGTCTAATATTTCAAAATGATGCATTACTTCACACAATGTGGTGCTCCTTACAAAGTTATTTACCAAAATATGAAAAAATCATAATTTCCATAACCTAAGTCAGAAACAAACTTTGATATCTGCCTATGAGTACAACATACAGGTACCATTCTTTTACCATGTTAGAACTATAAATAATCTTTTCAAAATGAGGGTATTACTTAACACATTCAGATGCTCCCTTGCAAAGTTATTTACCAAAATATGAAAAAATTATAATTTCCATAACTATAAGTTTCAAACAAACATTGATATCTGCTCATGTGTCAAACATACTGGCACAATTCTTTTTCCATATTAGAATCAGCAATACTGTCTTCAAAATGAGATATTACTTGGCACATTCAGATGCTCCCTTGCAAAGTTATTTATCAAAATATGATACAAATCATAATTTCCTTAACCATAAGTCTCAAACAAACTTTGATTTACTGCACATGTGTCAAAACATACTGGCACAATTCTCCTTACCATATTAGAACCAGCAATACTGTCTTCAAAATGAGGATATTACTTGGCACATGATCAGAGGCTCCCTTGCAAAGTTATTTACCAAAATATGAAAAAATCATAATTTCCATAACCTAAGTCAAGAAACAAACTCTGTTATCTGCCTATGAGTACACAACATACAGGTACCATTCTTTTACCATGTTAGAACTATAAATAATCTTTTCAAAAGTGAGGGTATTACTTGGCACATTCATATGCTCCCTTGCAAGTTGTTATTTACCAAAATATGAAAAAATTATAATTTCCATAACCATAAGTCTCAAACAAACTTTGATATCTGCACATGTGTCAAACATACTGGCACAATTCTTTTACCC
Organism: Protopterus annectens; assembly: GCF_019279795.1. Lineage (NCBI taxonomy): Eukaryota > Metazoa > Chordata > Ceratodontiformes > Protopteridae > Protopterus > Protopterus annectens. The sequence goes on along the minus strand of NW_025052183.1, from coordinate 624 downwards.
ATATTAGAACCAGCAATACTGTCTTCAAAAGGAAGTAGAGATTATTACTTGGCACATTCAGATGCTTGCCTTGCAAAGTTATTTACAAAAATATGAAAGAAATCATAATTTCCATAACAGTTATTTGCCAAACTCAGAGAAATAAATTTTACATAACACATTTCATAATAGTGTTTTACTTACTATACTGGTCCAGCTTGTGCATGGGTGTTTTCCATTCTTCTCCCACAGCAATCATGCAGGGGCTCTCCTCACGCCATTGTGGGAGGTTGAGTCAGAAAGAATGCAATGCCCACTCCTCAGTTAAGGTGAATGCCATCCCTTCTGAACCAGTGAACATCTTCCACCTTCCAGTCTTTACCTCATCTGAAATAAAGCATGGGTGGACACTGACAAGGGTGCACAGCCAGGGCACATGTAAAGAGAAAAAGCAGGGTGTAAGGACGCGCTCACTAATATGCCAAGGACAGGCATGGGGCTCCAGATGTTGGTTATCTGTAGCAGTGTCCCATAGCTGTGCGACTGCCCACTCAGACTGCTGACACCACTATGGCCTCATGACCTCCTTCAGTGGCAGCAGTCCTGCCTCTACCTCTTTCAGTCTGGGGGCCCATGCTCTGACCT
>NW_025052182.1:0-11308 GCF_019279795.1 Protopterus annectens | reverse complement strand
CCGGGCCCTTTCAATCCTTTGGCCCTCCCTTTCCTCTAGGATAGCAACTCATCTTCAGTCCACAACACCAATGAGACCCTCCTCTCGAACCACGAACAACCGGATGTCAGCGCCTAAAACAAGCAAAAGTCCAAAAAGTGCTTGGGCTCGCTGGTAGTGATCAAAGTTTATTGACAACAATCCACTGAGATTAGATGCTCAAACCAAAACCATGAAATATATAAATATGAAATGAAGCGCTCTTCAATACACACCAGATACTGCGTTTTCGTCAATAAGACTTCATCAGACACTCTAACCTCTCAATACACATGTTTAAATACTAAACCATTTAATTAGTATACATATTACTGGTCCAAAACCGTACTAATTAATTCAAACACACCAGTCCCTATCTGGCATTCATTAATATTAATGTCATTCATCGCAAAATAATACTTTGTGCTTCTAGTTAAAAACTCTTTATGTATAAAATATATATTTTTAAAAATGTTAATAATAAATATAAATAATTGATTGTATAAATACTCTTAAAAAACTTTAATAAATATACATACACATGTTAAATAATTATATATACATATTTGACTTTTAAAATCCTAGGATTGTTATAATAATGTATATTGTGTGAGAATAAACTAAACTGATTTCCTATGGGTATACTGCCCTCTAGTGCCCAAATTCCTAACTACTCTATATTTTATTAGCCCTTAATTTAAAGGGACAATCCCAGCGTTTAAAATTCGGGTCCACACTACAACTGACCAAAGTCACACCCACTTTACGACATCACTCAGATTCCCACCCACAGTGTATTTTCCTTTTAAATTTCCTGTCCCACTCCTTTTGTGTTTCCCCATGTAAATTGAATAGCTGACGTTCGAGTTCCTAATGATTTTTCCATAAAAACTTGTAGTTCATGCTTTTTATATTAGCAAAATTGCAACAAGAAGTAGTAGGCATTTGTACTACTGGTATTTACTTAAGTGGTTATTTTAGCCAGATCAACCTGTAATTGGATTGACATTGTTACTGAGATCGCCAGTTTCTGAATGCCCAGAGAAGTAGAAATAAAGTCTGTGGGTAATGATAACAGAACAGATTCTTTGCAGAAATAATCTATTCCTTTTTTTGTAATTTAATTAATTTTACAGTGTTGGGACTGCGTGCGATGGTGAGCAGCAGCGGTTTCTGGTGACAGCAGCAAGTGATCATTTTTTTTTTCTTTTTTGAGAAAGAAGCTCTACCGGTTAGTTCCCTGAAGCAGCCAAATGGAGTAAAGGTGCACAATCTTGAACATATTTTTTCTAGAGAACAGTTGCCGCAGTGGTAACAGTACACACTGACTACTTAAGCAATAATTTTGCTTTTACCCTTTTTTCTGTATAACAGTGATCGGAATTATCAGTAAGTAGACAATAATAATAATAGCGACCGTTCGGTGCAACGCAGTCAGAACTAGCAGTCGGTTTCTAGATGAGCCGATCTCATTGCAGCGATGTTAAAGCGATCGAGTGTTCTCATGCTTCAGGGATGTATTTTCTCTTGCAGGCACGATGTCGGTATGTATCTATGGGCAACAGCAATGTACATTACGCATTGCCCACAGCAAACCATTTTTTTTTTTCTAAACTTACAACTGAATACGAAAGCTCTTGGTTTTGCCTGGGATGCTACTTCTACACTTGCTATACACTGATGGGCTTTAGTACTGCTGAGACTTTACATTGTCACTTAGGCATGAACTTTCCTTTTCGCAGGAGTTTTTCTAAATTTTTACAAGGCATCCCATACAACTTTGGGCAGTGATAACAGTGCACAATGTTCACAGAAGCAATCTTTCTCTTCTTAATCTCGCTGATTAGTGATCAGCTTTCGGCTCATACCTCCCAAATGTGCAATACTTCACAAAATGTTCAGATTTGTTTACCTGATATATTTTATTCTCTTCCTCATAACATTGTGGGTTTTCTGGTAATTCAGTGAGGAATGAAGTCACTAAATACCGACAGACACTTGAGTTTCACACTTCACATTGTGTTGAAAAGGATTAATGCAAACATGTTATACTAAGTTTATGAGTAATATGTAAAATCGCCCCCAGTCCCCCCCCCCCCAATTAGTTTTTGCTTGGTCCAGATTTTTTTTTTTTGCTAACAGTTTGAGAGGTATGCCCTAAGATTAACTTGTACAGCCATTATGGAATGTCTTTCAAATTATTCTCAGTTCAAGCAGTTAGTGCATCAGTGGATATCAAAGATAACTGCAGGCAGCCTGTGCTAGTACAATAGACTGATAATACAATAGACTGATAAACCCTGGGTTCTGCGAATCCCAAGTTTGATCAGTGGTTTGGACACTTAATGGTACATGAAGGAAAACTGGACATGACCATGGAGAGTATGGCCTGTGGTTATCACAGTACATTAGTCATGCCTTCTGTGCAACGTCCTCTGTGAAGAACTGAAGCTTTTTATGCAACGAGGGACAGGTTGTGAGGATGAGTACATGGTGATCCAAGCCAGTGATTGTAGCTGTTATAAGCGCATGTGAGGCTGAATGAATGAATGTAGAAACTGAGGGGATATAAGCAGTCTTTGCAGTTTTGAAAATGCCCATGTCACCACTGTGGGAGGTAGATTGTTTTATAAAAATAAGAAATGCTGTTATTTATGGCATACTGACAACATCACAGTGCACTTTCATGGCTGATCAGATGATGCCCCCATAGAAGACTGATAGTAGCCATGTAATTAAAACAAGATAGTTGCAAACCATACTTCTCAACTGCACAGATTTTTGCAGAGCGTACACATTTCTACCTTATATTTTTGGACTGTTTCTCATAAAATTGTGTTTTTTGGCAAATCATTGAGGACTGAAGTCAGAAAATTGCTATACATTTAAGTTTCAGACTTCATACCCTTCAGAAAACTCATGGTAACACAAAACCTGCTCTATCAACTTTCTAAGTTTTTGAGAGCAATATTTAAAAAGTGTCCCTATTTTTGGGTCTTTGATCCCCCATTATTTATACCATTGTCCAGATTTCTTGCTTTAAGAGGTTCAGAGACATGTTACAAACCAACACAATGAGACAGACATCAAAAGTTACAACTTGGAAAGGACTGCAGATAGTGAGCAACGGTAAAGATTATGGGCAGATAGTTTTGAGCAGATTTTAAACAACAGATAGGACTATTAATGAATGCATATGTGACTTGCTCTAAATAAAGATGGAATAAGACTGCAGTAAACTATCACTGCTTGCTTCTAATGAACTGAAGTCTGATTTTGAAGTAACAGCAATTGTGGGATTTACTTTCAGTAATGTCCCAATATTTAGTTTATTGTAATCTTAAACAATATATTCTTTCCAGACGCATTTTTTTAAAGATCTCTTTAGGCAAACACACTCATACTTGAGATCTTGTGTTTGCCATTTCTTTCTTTGAGATTAGTGTCTCTTAGACGAACTCACATGGGACGTGAAGTTCATAACTTGTCATGATCTTTCAAAACTCTCTATTGTAATCGGGTTTTACTGTCTTTTATCTGGCAGTTTAACATTATGTTGATTTTATTTATTTATTTAATTTGTTGGTTAGTGCAAGTGTCTTGATTCTTTTATGTATGTGTTGTTGTATAGCCAGGACTAAGATGTGGGAAGTTATGTTTTCATTTTAACATGATGAAAGCTTTTTGTGTACATCCAAGCTGTTCCAGCTATGCCAGCTGAGAACTTTCTTCTTTTTAATATAGAAGCGTACAGTAAGATGGTTTTCTCTGGCAAATTCTACAGTGTTATCCAGTGTAAGCATGTAATTCTGCTATAATGGGCATGCACAATGGTCTATGTATATATGCAAACAATATTTTCTGTCAGCTATATCTTCTGTGTTTCATATATCATGCAGGTTTTTTTTTGACTGTGAATATGCTACCAGTGTTTCATCTGTGAACATTTTGTGTTGTATATACCCTGCTGGATTTTACCAGTTAGTGCTTGTGTTCAGTAAGAGTGTTTAATCACCGGAATATTCTGTGTTTCAGACCACCAGAATTTTACTATTTTAGCTTCATTTTTTTAGGGGAAGTGACAGTATTTTTTGTTATATTAGCAGTTTTAGTGAATTTTTTTCTGGTAGATATGCTTTATGGTGTGATTGTGTAATAACTTAAACTTAATGTTTCCAACAAGCTGTCTAGAAATGGATTGCCCATTGAAACTAGTAAATACATTTTTTTTTACTTTCCTCATTTCCTAGAGGCTTTCATTGCTTTGCTCTGTATCATACTGGCTCATTTTTGTGCTGTCTACCACTCCTCAATCAACTATCCAAATCCCCAATGCATGACCTCAGGCTGAGTGACACTCTTCCTCTTGAGTCTTAATTCCATGCGTCTGTGCCATGGCATGACCCACCTCTGGTTTTGTCCAGTACTCTACTGGTGTCTGCAACTGCTTTTCTACTGATAATTTGCTAGTAAATGCACAACCACCTTTCATAGCCTGCCTTTGTATGTTATAGGGTCACAGTATGACAGTCCATGCTTATACATTCCAGTCTGATTTATCTATTTATTATTCATTTACATTTGTTAACCAGGTAATTCTATACTAATTCCCCCATCTCAGACAGACACACGGGTACACACCCTAGCATACTGCTTTCACTTCTTCACCTTTCTTTATGCTTCTGGGCCGATTCTGTATTTGTGTGTTCTCTCTGATACAATACTCTTCATCTCCATTTAATATGCAGAGTACTTTTATGTTTTATTTAAAACATTTATAGCCATTCTTGTTTTAATATTTTGCTCCTCATTTTAATGCTTTCCAGCCTGTATCCCATTGCTGTCATGTCCCTCTTAATACCAGCAAGCCCAACTCTTCTGACAGTCAAATATTTACCAACAAATTACCCACTTAAGGAGGGTTTTCAAAAATGTCTGCTCTCCCATCTCTCTGACTTGTTATAGTTTATCTACTTTACAGACTGAATACTCATTACAATGAGACAAAGTTTCAGTCACTACTTATAGGTGGTCCAGGTCAGTGCATTCACCACTCATTCCTGGAACAAGTGGGCTTGATGACCACATATCTACAGTAGTGGTGGGCAAAGTCAGCAATCACATGTCCTGTGGATGCAGTCACTGCTCATCTGAAGTACTGGTAGGTACAATCAACACTCATCTCTGGTACTGATAGGTGAACTAATTCTTTATCTTTGATACTCTCTGTACAGTCACCACATCTGTGATATTGGTGGGTGCAGCTAACACGTATCCCTGGAAATGGTAGATATAGTGACTACTTATTTGCAGTACTAGTAGGTGAACTCATGGGGCAGGATTCATGAAGGCTTGCACGGAGTCTAAGAGTAGTGTAAGACTCCATGCAGCCTTCGCGATCCAGGAACAGCCCAAAGTCCATGTAAGAGACAAGCTAAAACCTCTCTTACACGGAGTGGGCGTGGATAAGCTAATCACCTCACTTGCAGCCGAATAGCATGCAAATGAGGATGATTAGCGATCCAGGAAGCCCAGAACAGCCCGTGTAAGAGCCGTTTTAGCTGCAGAAATGTACTCAGTTGACAACTGAGTACGTTTCTGCAAAAACCACAATGGAACCATGTCAGTTCCAAATAAAGGGTGCATATGTGTCAGGCAGCATGCCAATGGCCAAATATGTGACCATTGGCAAGGTATCCTGATGCAAATATATTAAAAATATAACTTTTTTTTCGGCGATCGCCGATGTTTAAACCCAGCGCAGCCCCACGCAAACGGGCTGCGCTGTATAAAACACAAAAACGAAGGTTATAAACCCACAAATGTGGGTTTTATGCAATACATGGAATGTCAATGCAGGGACTAGCAGACCAAAACCAACATGGCCACCGTGTAGTGGTTGCTAAGGGGGGAAGCTGAGTCTAAGACATGTAACTAAGCATTAGTAGGCAATCTGATGCAAATGAGTGTTAGGATACTGAATTCCACTGTCACATAGCAAATGAGCACAGTTTGAGTAGTGTAAGAGTTACAGAAGGGGGAGGAACAGAGTAGGAGATAGGTGACATCACAGGGGGGAATCGTAGAAAGAAATGCAGTTCATTGGAGGTCAGAGTTACATGACAGATGTCAGACGGATATCATGGAAAGAGGTGTGCCACTAGATAAGCATGAGAAAGTCAAGAAATGGAAGGTGTACACTGTTGCCTACACTGAAGTTTCTTGCTGGGCGTGCATGCGCACGTGTGCGCGCCATTAAAGCGCGAGTAAGGCAGTGAGCACGCGTGTAAGGCAGACTGAGCATGTGGGAGCATGTTGGGAGATGTTTAACACTGTTTGCGTGGGTGTGCACGCGTGTAGGGCAGGCTGAGTATGTTGGAGGCTGTTGGCAGACGTGTAACAGTGTTTGCGCGGGTGTACGCGCGTTTTAACCCGAATAAGTAGATTCTGAACCGTGTAAGCACGTGTGCGCGCGTGTAAGCCACTGTGAGCATGTTTCTGCTGGTTTGCACACGGCTCCTCCTTGAGGAAACAGAGAGGAAAAAGGAAGCAACAGATTTAGTAGGAAGCTAGCAGGGAATACTGCTGGAGCTAGCAGGTGAAAACAATTAGAAGCAGGCAATTACACAGGCAGAATAGTAGCCCAGCCCAGCACTTAAAACTCTGCAAACAGCAGTGCAGGATGTTTCTCTCAAGAGACACTGCAAGACAGGAGTAAGCTATTAGAAGTGAAAACTGAAAAAGCTGAACTCAGAGCAGAAATGTTAGGGGCTGCCATAGCTGTCATAATAAGACATAGGCGACTTGCTGAGGGTGGTGACAATGCAGATGGTGCCAGACAACCCACAGTGAGGAGACGGAGAAGGGTGTACAGGCCCAGAGTCACCTACCACGTGTTACATGAGGTGGAGATAGTAGAGTGCTATAGAGTGGACAGAGACCTCCTGCAGCAAATTGTGGAGCTGTGCAGGCCACGCCTCAAACACAGAACCAACAGAGGGGAACCCATCCCAGTGGAAACCAAGGTATGTGTTGGCCTAAGAATACTAGCAACAGGTATCTTCCAGAGACCAACTGGTGATATGATGGGGATATCACAGGCATCAGCCTCCAGGGTACTGCACCAGTTCCTGGATGCCATGTCAGCACATGTCGGTGATCATGTATATTTCCCCAATGCCCGTGAGGTATTGGCCAGCAATATGCGTCTCTTCCAGCAAATAGCGGAATACCCTGAGGTAGTGGGTGCAATAGACTGCACGCACATACGCATCAAAGCACCAGCCGGTGAGCGGGTAGGGCATACATCAACCACAAGGGCTTCCCCTCCATCAACTGCCAGGTCGTGTGTGATGCCCAGGGCATAATAATGAATGTGTGTGCTGGCTGTCCTGGGAGCTACCATGATTCCCACATCTGGCATTTGACGCAGCTGTACCAGACATTTGCCAATGGGGACATCCCGCACGCACACCTAGTGGGGGATGCAGGTTATGCACTGGAGCCATGGCTGATGACACCCATCAGAAACGCACACACACCTGAACAGGAATGCCATAATGAGGCACACGCACAAACACGTAATGTAATAGAGCGTGTTTTTGGGCTGCTCAAGTCACGGTTCCGGTGTCTGGACACATCTGGTGGAGCCTTGCAGTACACACCAACTACATGTACCCAAATTGTTATGGTATGTGCTATGCTACATAATATGATCTTGTGAAAACAGCTGCAGCAGGACCAGCATAGGGCCGGGCCAAACAGCCCCCCACCATTGCCAAGGCCATCACAGGCAGAGCGTGACTCGGAGGAGGAACAACCTGAGCCTGCCCCAGTAGGCAGAAGGAGGCATGCCCAGTATGCCCTGGCCTTGGCAAAGAGGCAACGCATAGCACATACACTGGCTCAGTAGGAACCCTGGGAATGATACCCCCTCTGACTCACTCAAATAATAACATGGATGCCTACAATGACATGACCTGCGCACAAACATGTACAGGGAAGTGTAATATGCGCATCCGACAGAGGCAGCCCTGCAGCACCACCTGAGGCATGAATGCCATGTGTTAAGTAATGTAACACCATGTACTATATGCACACCTGAGGACCCTGACTAACATCCTACCCTCACCAAGCATCATGCCACAATATGACAATGAGATGATCAAGTGCAATAATTGACTGAAGTATTGCAGTTAGTCAAAGGGGATCCAATGTGTGCCAGTCTGGGATGACATGCTGAGCATGACATGATGCTCCACCTGCTAGGACTGGTGTGCACCTATCAGTGCAGGCCGTATGGATACTGGCAAAGGCTGTTGTTACCCACAGTGTGCCCTGAATAGGTAAGGCTCAAAACACAAACCTATCTCCATAGGTATCAGAAGGGATAAGAATAAGATAAGGGATAAGTCGAAACAGCAAGATGCATGCAGTCTAAACTCACCCAGTATGGATAATGTTGATATCTGTGCTGTAACAGAAAACTGAGTCAAGGCTCACAACAGCACCCTAACACTACCATTTTACACCTCATACTGTGCTGTACAGCCTCAAAACATGGAACAAGCTACAAAAGGAGGGTGACTAGCAAGAATTGTCAAGGATAACCACACCCCCATGTTGATACCACAACAAGAAGCAGCATGGACTAGCCATGGTCAAGTAACAGTGGCTAAAACTGCCCCCAAGTTTATAGCCTGCTACAGACTACTGTCCTAACACCAGGAACTGCACCTGGCCTATGCTGGAATACATGAATATATCCAGTCCTCCAAACCACATTATATTGGGTGACTGAAAATACCCAGACATAGACTGGGAGCATTATACTAGCTCCAACAGTGTAGGACAAAAGTTCATATAATCCATAAACCAAAAGGCCCAGGAACAACGTACCACTCCCACAAGAGGGGTAAGCATACTGGATGTGATAATCAGAAACATGGGTACTGGATGGCAAGACGAGAAGTGTATTGCTCACTGGTAAAACCAGACCATAGAGTAATCACACTGGATATACAAATCCTGACCACAGTCCCTGGCCAGAAAACCACAGTGGAAAACATGTGTAAAGCAATATTTGCACTCCTCCAAACTGATGTGGAATCCATTAAAGGTCCTGTGCAGGTGCAAAATATGGGCCACACCTCAGAACCTGTAATACAGCCATTCCATGAACACTGCCAGGAATGCTTGGATTATGCAATCCTAAATTAAAACAAGACACAATGTCATACATGCAGGCATCTGGCACGGTGGACACCAGCCATAACCAAACCATGCAAGAGAATGAGGAAGCTACTACATGATAGAGCAAACATAAACAACGAAGTAATCACTGATCAGTAGTATGGCAATAAAATATGTCCACACATACAATCCACTAAGGCCAGCCACAACAAGTTGAATCTGTGAATCCTGAGGCAATGTTACACCTGCCCCAAGTACACAGACAACCCCCAACTCCACCCAAGAAATACAAATATATGTGAGAGATGCAACCATCTATCCAAACTGGAGGCTCAGCTCCCTCAACTCAGTACTCCCAAAACTAGTCAGGAGGAGAAGGTAACCACACACACCACAAACACAGTCCCACATAGACCTATCACAACTGCAAACCAAACACATAAACACAGAAAAACATTCCCGGAGGCACAAATTACAAACGCAGCACACCAACAGAGGCCTCTAAAGCAGACACCCAATCAAACAACCTCCAAACATAGCACATGCAACACATAGTACACAAAGCTGGTGTGCCAAACAGTCACAGGCCAGAAGGAGAAACAACATGCCTGATACAGTTGTAATAGGTGACTCCATAGTCAAACACACCGCTGTCCCGCACACCAGACTGAACAAGGGAAAGGGTACAGTAAGCTGCCTGTAGGCTGCCACAATACGCCACATAACAGAAGTATGCAGGTCACTCCAAAGCAAGTAGAAATATGATGCAGTCATAGTCCATGCTGGTGTGAATGACCTGAGATGTACCTCCCTAGACTACATGAAAAGAGACATAGATGAGCTCTCTGATTATGTAGTCCAGGCCAGTATGACACTCACCGTTTGCAGCATCCTACCCTTACCAAGAATAATGCCACAGTACAAACACGGAATGATCAGTCATAGCAAGTGGCACACTTACTGGTGTCATTCCAAGGGGATCCAATGTCTGTCTGCTTGGGATGTCATGCTTGACAAGCCACGCAGCTGTTCTTGGGATGGCTTGCACCTGTTACCCCTGGGCATCTGGATATTGGATAAGGCCTTTGCCACCTCCATAGAGCCTTTTGTAGGCAAGGCTGAAAAGACTAACCCACCACCCTAGAAAACATAAGTGGAAAGAAACATAAGGGTAATGCTGACCAATGCCAGATGTGTAAACCCCAATATGCATGCTCCCAAGGCCATCCCCAGTATGGAGAACATCGATGTCTGTGCAGTGACAGAAACCTGCTGCAAGCCTCCTGACAGCACACCAGCACTACCAGGTTATACCACATATCATGCGTCATGGCCCCAAAACCTGGAACAAAACATAAAAGGAGGGTGAGTATCCATATTCAGCACAGACACCCATACGTCCATGTAACTGACAATGCACAAGGCATTGGAGTCCACCCATGTGCAACTAACTGTAGGCAACACTGCTGTACAGTCTGTAGCATGCTACAGACCACACTCTCACACACAGGAACCCCACCCAGCCATCCTGAAGACACTGGACAGTATGAATGTCCTACCAAATACCAAACAAGGTACCACAAATTACCACATAGGTGGTAAACCATTATGTATGGAAGGAGTAATCAGGGACCTAGGGACACAAGTGGACAGTAACCTGTTATGTGACACTCACATTGCCAATGTGGCTAGGAAGACTGTCTACATTTTACACCGTATCAGGAAAGGATTCACATCTATGTCAACAGAGGTCATTGTGCCCCTATATTGTTCCCTTATCACACCCATAATCTAGTACAATGCCTCATATGGGATGTACCTTACCTGACACCTGCAGCAGTTAGAAAGACCTCAAAGGTACCTCACCAAGAGGATAAAGGGTCTCAAATATATATTATATGCTGCCTGGCTGTAGACACCCCAGCTGAATGCAGTCGCATACTGCCTACACAGAGGCATTGCATGCCTGTTGTAGAAGGCCATGCCCAACACAGGAGTAATGGACATGCTCCACCCCAGAAAACTCAAAGCCATCGGAGCTGTGAGAGTGAGAGATGTCAACCTCAACAAATAATGAAATAGGATGTGCTGGTGGGAC